>NC_029772.3:43722260-43726109 GCF_000817695.3 Arachis duranensis | reverse complement strand
CCTCCCTTCTACTGAGATCTCTGAGACTTTCCCAGATGAGCAACTCTTTGCCATTCAGGAAGCTCCATGGTTTGCAGATATTGCAAATTATAAAGCTGTGAGGTTCATACCACAGGAGTACAGCAGAGTGCAGAGAAAGAAATTAATTTTAGATGCCAAGTACTACCTATGGGATGAGCCATATCTCTTTAAGAGATGTGCAGACGGAATGATCCGTAGATGTGTACCCAGAGAAGAAGCACAAAGGATCCTGTGGCATTGCCATGGATCACAGTATGGGGGACATTTTGGAAGTGAGCGAACAGCCACTAAGGTCCTCCAATGTGGCTTCTATTGGCCTACTCTCTATAGAGATGCCCGAGAGTTTGTGCGTAACTGTGACAGCTGCCAAAGAGCTGTCAACTTGCCTCACGGATATGCCATGCCTCAACAAGGGATCTTAGAGATTGAGTTGTTTGATGTATGGGAAATTGACTTTGTGGGTCCATTCCCACCATCATACTCAAACACTTACATTCTGGTGGCAGTGGACTATGTATCTAAGTGGGTAGAAGCAATTGCTACACCCACTAATGATACTAAGACCGTGCTGAAATTCCTTCAGAAACACATCTTCAGCAGATTTGGTGTTCCCAGAGTCCTAATCAGTGATGGGGGGTACTCATTTCTGCAATAAACAGCTCTACTTTGCTATGGTCCGATATGGAATTAGTCACAAGGTGGCAACCCCGTATCATCCACAGACAAATGGGCAAGCTGAAGTCTCTAACAGAGAGCTAAAAAGAATCCTAGAACGGACTGTTATAGCCCGAAGAAAGGATTGGGCAAAGAGCTTGGATGATGCTCTGTGGGCATACAGAACAACATTCAAGACTCCAATAGGAACCCCACCATGATTACAAGTGTATCACCATATGGATACATAGAGCTTCAGGATAATGACTCTAACAAAAAGTTCATTGTTAATGGACAAAGAGTTAAGCATTATCTTGAAGGTAATTTTGAGCAAGAATGCTCAAAACTGAGGCTGGAATGATCCTCAGTGAAGGTCCAGCTAAAGACAATAAAGAAGCGCTTGCTGGGAGGCAACCCAGTCATTAGCAGGTTATTCGTTTTGTTTTTACAAGGGCAATTATCAAAATTGAAGGAATTCACAGGGTTACAGAAGGATTCAGTGCAAAAAGCAGAGAAAAAGAGCTTGCTAGCGAAAAAACGCCAGTAAGGGGCATTTTGGGCATTAAACGCCAGAATGGGCACCATTCTGGGCGTTTAACGCCAGTAAAGGTACCATTTTGGGCGTTAAACGCCAGAATGGGCACCATTCTGGGCGTTTAACGCCAGGTGTGCAGCATCCTGGGCGTTTAGCAAAACGCCCAGTGATAAAGGGATTTCTGGCGTTTAACGCCAGCCAGGGTACCTGGCTGGGCGTTAAACGCCCAAATTGGCCAACAAATGGGCGTTAAACGCCAGAAAGGCAGGGGGAGGAGATTTTGTTTCCCACTTCAAATTTTTTCAAACTTTCTTGTTTTGATCCATATTTTTCTGCATAAACACATCACAAACTTTCATCATTCACCTTCCAGTTTCAAAAATTAAAATCTTCTTCAAATCTATTTCAAATCCCTTCCTAGGCTCTTTCAAAAACTCAAGTATCTCCTCAAATTTTTCCATATCTTCTCAAATCTCCCTCAAATTTTTGAAAATCTCTCCTCCTCTCCTATTTAAACACGTTCGGCCACCCCCTTTCCCCACACCATTCGAATTTTCTCTCCTCCTCTCTCCCCTCTTTCCTTTCTTTTGCTTGAGGACAAGCAAACCTCTAAGTTTGGTGTGCTTTTCCGTGATCACTAAGCCAAGATTCATCAAGATCATGGCTCCTAAGGGAAAACAAACCAATTTAAGAGGTAAGAAAGAGAATAATCCAAAGAGTCTTTGGAATCAAGATAAGTTCTTAACCAAAGAACATGAAGACCATTATCACAAAATAATGGGTCTGAGGTCAGTGATCCCGGAAGTTAAATTTGATCTGAAAGAAGATGAATATCCGGGGATCCAAGAGCAAATTCGAAACAGAGGATGGGAAGTTCTAACCAATCCTGAGATAAAGGTTAGAAGAAATATGGTTCAGGAATTCTATTCAAATCTGTGGCTGACAGATAAGCAGAGAATGACTGAAACTGCTTTCCATACTTACAAAACCATGGTCAGAGGGAAAGTTATCTACTTTCATCTGGACAAAATATGAGAGGTCTTCAAATTGCCTCAACTGCAAGATGATCCTGAATCTTTTAATAGGAGAATGGTGAGAGCAGATAAAGGGTTAGATCAAGTTCTAGAGGACATATGCCTCCCTGGAACTAAGTGGATAACCAATTCAAAGGGTGTCCCAAACCAACTCAAGAGGGGAGACCTCAAACCAATTGCAAGAGGCTGGCTAGACTTTATTGGGCGTTCCATATTGCCCACTAGCAACCGTTCTGAGGTCACCATCAAGAGAGCAATGATGATTCATTACATTATGCTTGGAAAAGAAGTGGAGGTTCATCATCTGATTGCTTGTGAAATCTACACAATTGCAAATAAGAATTCCACAGAAGCCAAACTGGCTTACCCAAGCTTGATCTCCTTGCTCTGTAAAGAGGCTGGGGTGAAGATGGGAGTAGATGAATTCATACCCATTGAACATCCAATCACCAAGAAGTCAATGGAAGGACAAATGCAAGACAACTCTATCAAAAAGAGGGCACAGGAGTTCCTCCCTCAATTTCCTGAAATTGACTACTGGGCCAGCCTAGAAGCATCTATCACCAAGTTGCAAGAAACTATGGAGCAATTTAAGGAAGAACAGCAGAATCAGAACTGCATGCTCTGCAAATTGCTGAAGGAACAAGAGAAGCAGGGGCGTGAACTTCAAGAGTTGAAACGCCAAAAGTTCTCCCCTCAATTTGAGGGAGCATCCACTTCTCAAAATCAAGGTTGTTGAGTCCTAACTCTGTGATAACCTTTATCATTAGGAGCCTATTTAAATTTTTGTTTTCTATTCTTACTAGTCTCATCTTATATCTATTTTTGAGTCCTGTTCTTAATTCATAATTAATAAAATTTAAAGTTCATGTCTTAAAGCTATGAATGTCCTATGAATCCATCACCTCTCTTAAATGAAAAAATGCTTTAATCACAAAAGAACAAGAAGTACAAGATTTCGAATTCATCTTTGAAACTAGTTGAATTAGTTTGATGTGGTGACAATGCTTTTTGTTTTCTGAATGAATGCTTGAACAATGCATATGTATTTTGAATTTGTTGTTTTAAGAATGTTAAAATTGTTGGCTCTTGAAAGAATGAGGAAAAAGAGAACTGTTATTGAGGATCTGAAAAATCATCAAATTGATTCTTGAAGCAAGAAAAAGCAGTGATTCAAAAAAAAACAAAAAAAATTAGAAGAAAAAGAAAGAAATAAAGTTGTGATCCAAAGCAAAAAGAGTGTGCTTAAGAACCCTGGACACCTCTAATTGGGGACTCTAGCAAAGCTGAGTCACAATCTGAAAAGGTTCACCCAATTATGTGTCTGTGGCATGTATGTATCCGGTGGTAATACTGGAAGACAGAGTGTTTTGGGCCACAGCCAAGACTCATAAAGTAGCTATGTTCAAGAATCATAATTCTTAACTAGGAGAATCAATAACATTATCTGAGTTCTGAGTTCCTATGGATGCCAATCATTCTAAACTTCAAAGGATAAAGTGAGATGCCGAAACTCTTCAGAAGCAAAAAGCTACTAGTCCCGCTCATCTAATTGGAGCTAAGTTTCTTTGATATTTTGGAGTCTATAGTATATTCTCTTCTTTT
>NC_029772.3:43721481-43722060 GCF_000817695.3 Arachis duranensis | reverse complement strand
TATATTTTTATTAGTTTTTAGTTAAAATTTACTTTTCTGGACTTTACTATGAGTTTGTGTGTTTTTCTGTGATTTCAGGTATTTTCTGGCTGAAATTGAGGGTCCTGAGCAAAAATCTGGTTCAGAGGCTGAAAAGGGCTGCAGATGCTGTTGGATTCTGACTCGAAGTGGATTTTCTAGAGCTACAGAAGCCCAATTGGCGCGCTCTCAACGGCGTTGGAAAGTAGACATCCTGGGCTTTCCAGAAATGTATAATAGTCCATACTTTGCCCGAGATTTGATGGCCCAAACCGGCGTTGCAAATCAGCTTCAGAATTCCTAGCGTTTAACGCTGGAACTGGCATAAAAATTGGAGTTAAACGCCCAAACTGGCATAAAAGCTGGCGTTTAACTCCAGAAAAAGTCTCTACACATGAAAGCTTCAATGCTCAGCCCAAGAACGCACTAAGTGGACCCAGAAGTGGATTTTTACGTCATTTACTCATTTCTGTATACCCTAGGTTACTAGTTCACTATTAATAGGATCTTTTGACATTGTATCTGGACCTCATGACACTTTACACGTTTCTCATTGTATCT
>NC_029772.3:43698469-43721366 GCF_000817695.3 Arachis duranensis | reverse complement strand
CCGTGCTGTGACAGAGCGCGTTGAACATTTTCACTGAGAGGATGGGAGGTAGCCATTGACAACGGTGAAACCCTACATATAGCTTGCCATGGAAGGAGCCTTGCGTGCTTGAAGAAGAAGACAGTAGGAAAGCAGAGGTTCAGAAGATAGAGCATCTCCAAAACCTCAACCTGTTCCACATTACTGCAAAACAAGTACTTATTTCATGTTCTTTTGCTTTTCACAATCAAACCTGATAATTATTGATATCCTGACTAAGAGTTACAAGATAACCATAGCTTGCTTCAAGCCGACAATCTCCGTGGGATCGACCCTTACTCACGTAAGGTATTACTTGGACGACCCAGTGCACTTGCTGGTTAGTTGTGCGGGATTGCAAAAGTGTGATTGCAATTTCGTGCACCAACTCTAAAAGAAGAAACTGAATATAACAATGAAAAAAGAAAGTGGAGCTGAACGCGAAAGCCATCAACCTTCTATCACTGTGCTCTCAGCTTTGAGGAGTATCAAATGGTGTCAAGATGCAAGACGACCAAAGAAATCTGGGAGAAACTCTAAGTTACACACGAAGGCACCAAGCAAGTCAAAGAAACGAGGATTGATATGCTGCAAAAAGAGTATGGACGTTCAACATGAAGGATAGAGAAAGTATTGATGATAAGTTTGAGAGATTCTCAATCATAATAAATAGCTTTGATGCTATGGGTGTAACACACACAGAATAAATCCTAGTGAGAAAAGTCCTTATAAGCCTCACAAAGGAATGGGAAACAAAAGTCAGTGTCCTAGCCGAGAGTAATAACCTAAGTCCCATAACATATGATAAGCTAAGAGGGAAACTTTTTGCTTATGAAACGACACACACTAGCCAAGACTCAAAGAATAGATGGTAAGTCAAAAGTTGAATAAAAAGAAAGTGAGTCTAGTGACAGTTTTTCAGATGATACAAGGGCTTAAGCTCAAAGGAATACAAGAAGGACATGAGTAAAGTGATTTGTCACAACTGCAAAGAGGTTGGGCATCTCAAGTACAACTGTCCAAAACTCAAAAAGGAGGATAAAGGAAAGAAAGAAAAGAACAGGGTGCTCATGGCATCTTAGGAGGATTGACATTAGGATTTTGCTAGTAAAGAATTTTATAAAAATAGTCGCGTTGTAAGTATAGATTCTGAACCAACAGAAATCCCTTCGTACAAACGTTTTGGTTGTCACAAGTAACAAACCCCTAAATAAATTGATAACCGAAGTATTTAAACCTTGGGTCGTCTTCTCAAGGAATTGCAGGGAGGTACGTTCTCATTATTGGTTATGAGTTTTGTAAATCGGGGGTTTTGAGAATGAGGAGCAGATATGATAAATGACAAGTAAACTAAATAAATGACTGTAAAATAAACTCTTGGCAATATATGAGAACTGGAAGTCCTATCCTAGTTATCCTTATCAATTGTGATGAGAATTGGATTTTTCTCCCACTTTGTTAACCTCTAACTTTGAAGGTAAGTCAAGTGAATGAATTAATTCGAATCCTCAAGTCCCAGTCTTTCCTTGGGAAAAGTTAGAGTTATTGGATCTCGAATTAATTCTTGAAGAATTCCAATTTTTGGTCAACAATGAGTTTGATAACTCAAGAGTCACCAATTAATCAACCAGAGCCAAAAGGTAGAAAAATCTAAATTATTTATATCATCAATAAGAGAAACAAATCATAGATCTGAAAATACCTCAAATAATATTTATTAAGAAAATCATAATATGAATGTCATTAAGCCAAATTGGCAACATATATAATTAAAAATAAGAGAAGTCAAAATAAAGGATTATTAAACCTGGAGCTCAGAAGAATTATAAGTTGAAATAATAATAAAACCTAAATCCTTTAAGAGGAATTCTAATCCTAAATCCTAAGAGAGAGGAGAGAACCTCTCTCTCTAAAAACTACATCTAAACTATGAAAAGTGAATTATGTAAAAGCCTGTTGAGTCTCTGCATGTTCCCTGACTTTAATCTGTGTTTCTGGGCCGAAAAATGGGTTGAAATGTGGCCCAGAATCTCTGCCAGCAACTTTTATAATTCTGCAGATTGCGCACGTCACGCGTCCGCGTCGTCCACACGATCGCGTCACTCAGCGTTTTTCGTATCACGCGTGTGCGTCGTCCACGCATTCGCGTCGTTCGTGCAGCTTCCAATCCGCGCGGGCGCATCAGGCACGCGATCGTGTCACTCTGATTTCTTCCATTTCACGCGGTCGCGTGAGCCATGCGACTGCGTGACTTCTCGCTGGTCATCTCCCCAATTCCTTGTGTTCCTTCCATTTTTTTGCACGCTTCCTCTTTATTCTCTAAACCATTCCTGCCCTATGAAGCCTGAAACACTTAACACACAGATCAAGGTATCGAATGGTAATAAGAGAAGATTAAGATTAGCTAAATTAAGACCAAAGAAGCATGTTTTCAATCATAGAACTAAACTAGGAAGGAATTGTAAAATCATGCAAATCTTATGAATAAGTGGGTGAAAAGCTTGATAAAACCACTCAATTAAATACAATATAAACCATGAAATAGTGGTTTATCAACCTCCCCACACTTAATCATTAGCATGTCCTCATGCTAAGCTCAAGGAGACCAAATAAATGAATAGGGAAAGGCAAGACTTATGCAATGCAGCCTATGAATGCGAATGCAACTACATGCAAAATGTTTCTACCTACTTGGTAAAAAAAAATAAAAAAATCCTTCAAGAATAAATATGAACTGGATTTCACTAATTCAAATCATACAGTGAAAATAAGTAAACTCGTAAGAAGATAGCTCATAAAAGCAGGGAACATAGAATCAAGCATTGAACCCTCACTGGTAGTGTATATCACTCTAATCTCTCAAGTGTATAGGGTACTTCACTCTAATCTTCTCTAATCATGCTTTCTAAACTTTGTTCTTCATCTAACCAATCAACAAATATTTAGTATATCAATGCAAACATCATGAGGTCTTTTCAAGGTTGTAATGGGGCTGAGGTAAAGGTAAGGATGTACATATAAGGCTAAGTGAGCTAACAGAGTGAATCCTTGATTAGTCTAAGATCTCACCTAACATATACATACTTTATAAAATTTAAAATTCTTTATCTAGCTACCCAAATTTCCCCACTTTTGTATTACATGCTCATGTATCAAATTTATTTTTGAATTTTGTCCCATGTGCATTACTTTATTTTGCATTTGGGGAATTCTTTTGTATCCCCTTTATTTAAATACTGAAATTTTTTTTTATGCACATGGTAATTTAATTACTTTGATTTCACATGAGCATGCTTCCCAAATTTTGAAATAACTTATTCAGTTTAATTCCCTTTTTTTATCATCCCATGTTCCCATAAAATTCCCCATACTTAAATTTTTATTTTGTTTTTTTGCTTAAGGCTAGTAATGTGGTTATAAAACAAGAGGGGATTTAAAGGCTCAAGGGGGCTAACAAGGGTGATGTAAAGGTAGGTTAATTTGAGAATGGTGAGCTAGAATCAAATAATGGCCTCAATCATATGCAAGCATGTAAATATACTAAATAATGGACATATAGAATGGAACAAAGTAAATATTGCAATTATAGAGAAGAAAACACACAAGAATAAAATATTATGGTTAAATAATGTAACCATGCGATTAAGCTCAAAATCTCACAGGTTGTGTGTTCTTTGGCTCAAAAACCATGTTCCAAATACAACTTCAAACAAGTGTAACAAAAAATTTTATTCAAATTAGTGAAATGCTATAAAAAGTTTCTTACAAAAGAAATTATTACTTTAATCAAGTGGTAAAATATGCAAAAATCAAAAAAATATGCAAATGCAACAATGAACTATCAAATAAAATAAAACATTGGTGTTGAATAGGAAATAAATAACCCATGAAGATCGGTATTGACCTCCCCACACTTAAAGATTGCACCGTCCTCGGTGTGTGCTAAGATGTGCAGGTGGACGGGTTGTTCCAACTGATGCTTTTCTCCAAAGATTGTGCAGATGGACTTGTCTTCTCTCCCCATGTAAACGTATTCCGCTTCCCTTCCGGGTGGCCATCCTAAAAGAAAATAGGGAAGACAAGTAACCCAGAAATAAAGATAAGAAAATAAATAAAGTATGGTTGGGTTAATGCCAAATGATAAGGGTCTCATTTACATGGAAGCTTCAACATGTACGTGAGAAAACAATAGAAGCCATGGCATGCCAGTGGGACAAAATGTACAACAATGGGGAAGAGAGTGGGTAATGAAAGACAACGTAAGTTCATGCCATTGCAAAAGGAATACAGGTATAAAAGATTGACATTGACAGAAGATTAACATTACCCAACATTGTAAAACAAGTCACTAAGCATCAAAATGACACCAGAAAAGATGCAACAGTTAAATAAGAAAATCAACACCAAAAGAAAAATACTAAATTTAGAAAAGAAAAGAAAAATATGCACTAAATTAAAATGCAATGAATGAAATATGCAAATAAATTAAGTAAAATAAAATGAAAGATAAGAAGAATGAGAAGGGAAAGAAGTGTGTAAGAAAGGAGGGAGGGAAAAATTAGGATTGGGGAAGAAAAGATAAGATATTTGGCAAATTAGGATAACCTGTGCGGCGCAAGCGACGTGGACACGTAGAGCACGCGGTCGCGTGACTTGCGCTTTAAGTTAATCGACGCGGTCGCATTGGTCACGCAATCGCGTGACACGTTTTATGCTACTGGCGCGAGGGCAGCCTCGCGCTCGCACAACTCTCTGTTCAAAATCTTATTTTGCCAAATTTTGGGTGACGCGATCGCGTGATCGATGCGATCGCGTGAGTGGCCAATATGGGGATATGACGCGGACGCGTGAGCCATGCGACCGCGTGGTAAGGTTGTGCTTTCAGCACCAGTCCAGCACCACTCCAACATAACTTTCGGCTATGCACCCTGTTCACGTCGATTTTCATGGCACGCGGCCGTGTGGGTGACGCGGTCGCGTGGGAGGCCAAAGTTCCCACATGACGCAGTCGCGTGAGCGACGCAGTCGCGTGGGGTCAAATTATGCTAAAGGCGCGCCTCCAGCCACGCTCTCGCATGACTCTCTGTTCAATTCTTTTCTACCCAACGCACTAGTGACCGGACACGTCAGCAACGCTGCCGCGTCGCGTGTGTGTTTTCTCTCTTTTTTTTCATATGCAGAATGCAAAATACAATGAATGTCATGCAAAAATTTCAGGTTCAATAAAAATTCAAAAACAGACTAACATTAAAACTAAAAAGAAAACGATCATACCATGGTGGGTTGTCTCCTCCCTAGCACTTTTAGTTAAAGTCCTTAAGTTGGACATTGGATGAGCTTCCTGCTATGGTGGCTTATGCTTGAATTCGTCTAGAAATCTCCACCAGTGCTTGGAATGCCAGTAGCCTCCGGGATCCAAACTAGGCATGTAAAGCCCTTAAGAAGCTTCAAACAGATTCTTAGGCTCCCGGGGTGACAAATGTCAAAGCAGATTCCAGGATCCCAAATCTTGCTTTTACACCCATTTGTGTCGGGATCTGTATCTTTCCAGCTGGGTGATAAGTAATTTGAATTCTCATTGCGGTTACCAAACAGCTTCCTAGATCCATTCAGTTGAGCTTTACACCAACCTTTACGTTTAAATTTTGAGCACACAACCATGTTGAACCTTGCAGGATAAATCTTATCACTAACCATCTTCTTCTTACTCTTAATGCCACAGAGAGCTCTAAGTTGATCATCCGTCTCAAGTAGCCCATATTCAAGTGGAATTAGAAAGCTAAGGGATATGAATTTTACCCACTTGAATGTTGTGAAGGATGATGGCAACTTAGGGGGAGGTGTTTCTAATGAACGTGCAAGCTCCACTCCCTTGTGCTATTCTTTGACAACTACCACCTCTTTGCAAACTTCTTCAATATCAACCTCTTCTTCTTGGTAGCTTTCTTCTGATTCAATTTCCTCTTCATTGTTCACCAAGGGCATGGGAGGTTGTGCTTTTTCTTCTTGAATCTCCATCTCTTGATCAACCTCTTCCAAGTCTTCAACCATAACATGCCTTGGAGGTTGTACACCCTCCTCAGCATCAATTTCAAACGTCTTGGAAGGGGGTTCTATGACTGGACTTTCCCATGAAGGTTCTGCATCTCCTAAATCTTCAACCACTTCTTCTTCTTCAATAATTCCGGCTTCCTCCACTTGTTCCAGTACAAAGTCATGCTCCGTACCGTTCACTGGAGTTTCTAGTATCTCCTTCATGCTACGTTCTTCATTAGATTGTCCACATGAAGCCATGTGGTTTCCTTGAGTATCCGAACGTCGGGAAGCTAATTAAATTATCGCTTGCTCCAATTGACGAATGGTTGCCTGAAATCAATCCACTGTTTCATTGAAACGATCCTTTGTCTCTTGATGCACTCGGCTTTCATAAATAGGATCATTATGCTCTTGGATTGATGGATATGGAGATGGTAAATATTGAAGTGGTGGTTCTTGGGAGTAATTGGGTTGGAATTGGGGTGGTTCTATATATGGTTCATATGGCTCATAAGGTGGTTGGTATGGTGGTTGAGGGTTAGGGTCATATGGAGGTGAATGGTGGAAAGGGGCTTGTAAGTGTGGTGGTTCAAATCTATGTTGAGAAGGGGGTTTATAGGCATATGGTGGTGGTTGTTGATAATTGAAAGATTGCTCACCATAGCCATTGCCTTGATATGCATCACAGAATGGTTGTTGATAGTCCATTGGAGGTGGTTGTTGCCATGAGGGTTGATCAATTACTTGTGGCTCCTCCCATCTTTGATTGTTCCAACCATGGTGCATGTTGTCATTATAATCTCCTCTTCCTGCAACATAATTATACCTAGATTCATAGCCAAAGGGGTGAGAGAAAACAAAAACAAAAACTAACAAAAAGAAAATATTTTGAAAAAGAGATGATTTTAAAAAAATTGAATTTTGAAAAATAAGATAAGATAAGATAAAAATTTTAAAATAAAAATCTGAAATATTTTTTTTAAATATTTACAATAACCAATAATAAGGCACACGTTTGCAATTCCCCAGCAACGGCGCCATTTTGACGTTAGGATTTTTGCTAGTAAAGAATTTTATAAAAATAGTCGCGTTGTAAGTATAGATTCTGAACCAACAAAAATCCCTTCATACAAACATTTTGGTTGTCACAAGTAACAAACCCCTAAATAAATTGATAACCAAAGTATTTAAACATCGGGTCGTCTTCTCAAGGAATTGCAGGGAGGTATGTTCTCATTATTGGTTATGAGTTTTGTAAATCGGGGGTTTTGAGAATGAGGAGCAGATATGATAAATGACAAGTAAATTAAATAAATGACTGTAAAATAAACTCTTGGCAAGATATGAGAACTGGAAGTCCTATCCTAGTTATCCTTATCAATTGTGATGAGAATTGGATTTTTCTCCCACTTTGTTAACCTCTAACTATGAAGGTAAGTCAAGTGAATGAATTAATTCGAATCCTCAAGTCCCAGTCTTTCCTTGGGAAAAGTTAGAGTTATTGGATCTCGAATTAATTCTTGAAGAATTCCAATTTTCGGTCAACAATGAGTTTGATAACTCAAGAGTCACCAATTAATCAACTAGAGCCAAAAGGTAGAAAAATCTAAATTATTTATATCATCAATAAGAGAAACAAATCATAGATCTGAAAATACCTCAAATAATATTTATTAAGAAAATCATAACATGAATGTCATTAAGCTAAATTGGCAACATATATAATTAAAAAAAACTTTTTCTTTATGAGTTAGTATAAGTCAATCAAGCCGCTTCAAAGAACAAAGGTCTCTTGAATGCCGGCTGAGGTCACTTTGCAGGTCAAAAAGAGAAGTCAAAATAATGGAATATTAAACCTGGAGCTCAGAAGAATTATAAGTTGAAATAATAATAAATCCTAAATCCTTTAAGAGGAATTCTAATCCTAAATCCTAAGAGAGAGGAGAGAATCTCTCTCTAAAAATTACATCTAAACTATGAAAAGTAAATTATGAAAAAGCCTGTTGAGTCTCTGCATGTTCCCTGACTTTAATCTGTGTTTCTAGGCCGAAAACTAGGTTGAAATGCGGCCCAGAATCTCTGCCAGCGACTTTTGTAATTCTGCAGATTGCGCACGTCATGCGTCCGCGTCGTCCACGCGATCGCGTCACTCAACGTTTTTCATATCAGCGTGCGCGTCGTCCACGCATTCGAGTCGTTCGTGCAGCTTCCAATCCGCGGGGCGCGTCAGGCACGCGATCGCATCACTCTGATTTCTTCCATTTCACGCGGTCGCGTGAGCCATGCGACTGCGTGACTTCTCGCTGGTCATCTCCTCAAAATCCTTGTGTTCCTTCCATTTTTTTGCACGCTTCCTCTTTATTCTGTAAACCATTCCTGCCTTATGAAGCCTGAAACACTTAACACACAGATCAAGGTATCGAATGGTAATAAGAGAGGATTAAGATTAGCTAAATTAAGACCAAAGAAGCATGTTTTCAATCATAGAACTAAACTAGGAAGGAATTGTAAAATCATGTAAATCATATGAATAAGTGGGTGAAAAGCTTGATAAAACCACTCAATTAAATACAATATAAACCATGAAATAGTGGTTTATCAAGGATCTTGAGAACGATTCAGATGAGGAAGAAGACTCCGAATGCAAAGCTCAAATATGTTTTATGGCTGGTGAGGATCAATTTGATGAGATAAATTACTATGACCTGTCCATAGATGATTTACATGTTATCATAGATGATCTCACTCTAAATTCTGAAAAAACTGCTGAACAAATACAATAAATGCAAATCTGAAAAAGAAATGCTGAAAGCTGAAAATGATTTTTTGAGAGAAAAGGTGAAGGAAACCGAATGTGGTTTGGATATTATTGAAGAAAATAGATTTCTGAAATCTGAACTTGAGAAACTAAAAGGAAAGCACATTATGGATCCTTCTCAAGAGCTTATTGCTGAAAATGAAAGATTAAATAAAATAATTAAAAGATTGACTAATGATTTAGCAAAATTTGCTCAAAGTTCTAGTAACTTGGACAAATTACTTGCAAATCAAAGACCACTGTTTGGAAAATCTAGGTTAGGATATGTGACAAAAGATAATGCAGTTTTTGATAATTCTTTAACAAAATTCATGGCTTCTTCTTCAAAAACAAAATATGTCATCAACAAATCTGTTTTGGGACATGTTCCCACCTATGAAGAGAAATTTGAAAAATATTATTTTGATGAAACTGCATCATCTTCAAGGACCGAACCTACATCAAACAAGTCGGATCTAGGCTATGTATCAAGAAATGAGGTTGATTTCAAGACTATATAGTTTCACAAAAGAACCTCTTATTCAAGAAGACCATATGCTTTCAAAAATTCTGATTCGAATGATCTTGCAAAAAACAAACAAAGTAAAAAAAATTGTCAAAAGAAATTATCATTCTTCAAAAATCAGAAAACCTCAACCTGTTAATCATTTCCAGCATAAAAATTTAAATCAACTTTAGCAACATGCATCGAAAAATCATTGCTTTAATTGTAAGAAAACTGGTCACTCTTACTTACAATGCTTCATTAGAAAAAGAAGAGTAGGAATCCAAACTTATAATGTTGTTTGTGACTTTAATGCACTTGGACAACCAAGGTGGATTAACTTCAAAGGATCAAAATTAATTTGGATACCTAAGATTACTTAAAATTTTATGCAGATTTGCCTAGCATCCAAGAATAAGAAAGATATGTGGTACTTGGATAGTGGATGCTTGAGGCACATGACTGGAAGGTCAACTTTCTTCATCAAACTCAACAAGTATGATGGAGGTTTTGTGACATTTGGAGATGATGTAAAAAGTAAAATAGTTGTTGTTGAAAAAGTAGGTAACAATCATTCCACTTTGATTGATGATGTCTTTTTGGTTAATGATTTGAGACATAATCTTTTGAGCATAAGTCAATTATGTGATTTGGGTTACTTGGTGATATTTAAAAGATTAGAATGTTGTGTTGTGAGTGAAAAGACAAATGATGTATTGTTTATTGCTAAGCGTTGTGATCATGTGTATGGACTTACTCTTGATGAACTAAAGGATCAAAATGTAGCTTGTTTTCACTCTAAAGAATCTGAAAAGTGGCTATGGCACAAGAGATTCGGTCATGCTAGCATGTTTCAAATAAACAAGCTTGTCAAAAAAGATTAGTGAGAGGTCTTCCTTTGATAAAAGTTGACAAAGATATCACTTGTGATGCTTGTCAAATGGGAAAACAAACAAAAAGTTCATTTAAATCAAAGGAAGACATCTCTACTAAAAGACCACTAGAATTGCTACATATTGATTTATTTGGTCCAACAAGAACTCAAAGGTTAGATGGTAAACATTATGGTTTGGTAATTGTCGATGACTACACTAGATCTGGTTGGGTTTTATTTCTTGCACACAAAAATGAAGCCTTTTTGGCTTTTGAGATTTTAGCAAGAAAATTCAAAATGAAAAGTATTTAAAGATTACCTCAATAAGAATTGATCATTGAACTAAATTTGAAAACAATTTATTTGAATACTTTTGTGAGGAATTTGGGATATCACACAATTTCTCTTGTCCAAGAACACCACAACAAAATAGTGTTGTTGAAAGAAGAAACAGAAGCATTCAAGAAATGACCAGAGCTATGCTTTGTGAAAGTAATGTTCCAAAATTCCTCTGGGCTGAAGCTGTTAACACAACATGCCATATTTTGAATAGCGTAATCATAAGAAAATTTTCAAATAAAACTCCTTATGAACTTTTGATGTACCACTATTTCGTGGTACATTTTGTGCCTAATTTAGGTGGATTTTATCTACTTTTCCCACATTTATCCAATGAAATAGCATAGTTTTATGATTGTCTCCTAATTTGTGCTTAAGTGTGAAAACATACTTTTTAGGCCTTAATTGGTTGATTTTAATTCACCTTTGATCCCACTAGATGCCTTGATGCGTTTGTTAGTGATTTCATGTTGAAAAGGTTAGGAATGGATCAAAGGAGCAAAGAGGAGAAATCATGGAAAATCAAGAATTTGGGATGCAATCACCGATGCATACGCGTGGAAAAGTAAAGTCTCATGGCGAAGCGTACGGGTAGTAGACGCGCACGCGTGGATAGGAAATGCCATCAACGCGTACGCGTGACTCATGCGTACGCGTTGATGCTCGCACGTGACCCACTTAAAGTGAATCCGCTGGGGGCGAATTCTGGGCTTCCCAGGCCCAAATCCAACTCACTTATGATGCTATTAAACCCAAGGATTGAAGGAGGATTATGGGAGTTAGTCATTAAGTAGTTTTGGAAGTAGTTAGAGGTAGTTTTCTAGAGAGAAAAGCTCTCTCTTCTCTCTAGAATTAGGATTAGGTTTAGATCTAGATCTACTTCTTCTCTCTTGCTTTAATTTTCCTTTTTCATCTTTAATTATTTTCTTGTAGTTGTAGCATTCTACTTCTCTTGTATTGTCAGTTGTAGTTCATGAATTCTTATGTAGATCTCCATTTCCTTTTCAATGCAATTTATGATTTCCTTGTCTTTTTATGTTTGCTTTTGTTTTCTATTATTGATCTCTTGCCTTGATTAATTGTAGTTTCTTTGATCCTTGTAATTTGTGATGTTTACTTTTATGCCTTTTATGTGTTTATTGAAATGCTTCTTTTAGTTATGAGCTAGGTTTTTCTCCCCTTGGCTTTGGTTGAGTAATTAGAGACTCTTGAGTTATCTAATGCTTTTGTTGATTGATAATTGGAAGTTGCTAATTGAATTTCATGTCACTAAAGCTAGTCTTTGATTGTGATTAGACTAGGACTTGTGGATCCAATTTGATTATCTTCACTTGACTTTCCTTCATAGTTAGAGGTTGACTAAGTGAAGCAATGGATAATTCTCATCACAATTGATGATGGTAATGAGGATAGGACTTCTAATTCTCATACCTTGCCAAGAGCTTTTCTAGTTGTTAGTTTATTTCTTTTGCCATTTACATTTCTTGTTTCCTTATTCAAAAACAAGAACACTTCCCTACAATTCCTTTGAGAGACGACCCGAGGTTTGAATACTTCGGTGATTATTTTTAGAGGTTTGTTACTTGTGACAAACAATTTTTTGTATGAAAGGATTTTAGTTCGTTTAGAAACTATACTTGCAACAAGAATTTATTTGTGAATTCTTTACCAACCAATTTTCCACTCCTCAACTTTTGAAAGGTCACCCACCAAACTTGAATTACTTACATATTTTTGGATGTAAATGTTTTGTCCCAAATAACAAAGAAAATCTAGGAAAGTTTGATCCAAAGGCATAGGAATGTTTGTTTATAGGATATTCCACAACTAGCAAAGCATGTAGAGTTTATCATCAAGATGCTAGAATTATAGAGGAGTCTATACATGTTACTTTTTATGACACTAACTTGGTTCAAAATATCTTGGAAGACTGTGACGCAGGAAATCAAGTTCAAGACAAAGTTGGAGAATCTCAAAATCAAGAGAAAGAAATTTTTGGGTCAACTGAATCTAATAAAGTTGCTGCAGGAGATTCTACAGGAGACAATTCCGTTTTGTCTCATGAATATGGCAAAATTATTTGGCAAAACGACTTCTTTGGATCATACAGTAACCGAAACTGCTCCTAAGTCTTCCAGATCCCATGAGTGGAGATTTTTAAAAAATTATCCACATGACTTTGTTATTGGAGATGTCTTTCAAGGTGTCAAGACTCGTTCTTCAATAAAAAAGCAAATAAAGAAACAAATCTGGCTTTTATCTCTCAAATGGAGCCTTAAAATATTCATGAAGCTCTCACTGACCCTTCTTGGGTAAAGGCTATGGAGGAAGAACTTGGTGAATTTGAAAAGAATCAAGTTTGGACACTTGTTCCAAAGCCATTTAGAAAGAAAGTGACCGGCACCAAGTGGATATTTCGAAACAAGTTAGGAGAGGATGGTAGCATTGCTAGAAACAAAGCAAGACTCGTGGCACAAGGATATGATCAAGAGAAAGGGATAAACTTTGATAGATGAATCCTTTGCACCCGTTGTCCAAATAGGAGCTATAAGACTTCTTCTAGCCTATGCTGCTCATTGTGGTTTCAAATTATATCAAATGAATGTAAAATGTGCATTTCTAAATGGTGTAATAGATAGAAAAGTATATGTGGTACAACCCCCTGGTTTTGAAAATGAAAAATTTTCTAATCATGTTTTTAAACTCTTAAAAGCCCTTTGTGGGTTAAGACAAGCTCCTAGGGCTTGGTATGAAAGACTCAGCTCTTTCCTTTTGAAAAATGGTTTTCAAAGAGGCACCACAAACACTACTCTATTTATTAAGAATTCTAATGATTCTTTCATTTTAGTCTAAATTTATGTTGATGACATTATTTTTGGATCAGCAAATGAGACCCTTTGCATTTTATTTGTAAAACTCATGACAAGTGAATTTGACATGAGAATGATGGGTGAACTTAATTTTTTCCTTGGGCTTCAAATTAAGCAAACTGAAAATGGCATTTTTATTCATCAAGAGAAGTATGCCAAGGAACTAGTTAAAAATTTTAGTATAAAAAATGCCAAACCCATGGGAACTCCCATGCACCCCAATTCAAAGTTAAAAAAATGGTGAAACTGAAAAAGATATTGATGAGACTAGGTATAGAGGAATGATTGGATCTCTTATGTACCTAACCTCCTTTAGACCTGATATTATAAAAAGTGTTGGAATGTGTTCAAGATTCTAATCATAACCAAAAGAGTCACACCTTTCAGCAGTTAAAAGAATTATTAGATATGTTCATGGCACATCCAATTTTGGTTTATGGTATCCTAAGATTGATGAGTTTTCTACAGTTGGTTATTATGATGCAGACTTTGTTGGAGATAGAGTGGATAGACGGAGTACATCAGGCATATGTTGTTTTCTTGAAAAGTCCCTAAACGTCTGGTCAAGTAAGAAGCAGTCCATTATAGCTTTATCCATTGCAGAGGCTGAGTATATCGCTGCTTCTTCATGTTGCTCTCAACTTATTTGGTTGAAAACCCAACTTGCTTATTATAAATTAAATACTGAAAATATTTCCTTACTATGTGATAATATGAATGCCATAAATATTTCTAAAAATCCATTTTTTCACTCTAGAACTAAACATATTGAGGTGAGATTTCACTCAATAAGAGAATATGTTCAAAAAGGGAATATTAGCATACAATTTTTTAAATCAGAAGATCAGTTAGCAGATATTTTTATCAAACCTCTAGTTGAAGACAGATTTTGCAAGCTTAGGACTAATCTAGGGATTTTAAGTCATGATTCATTGTTGCACATTACTTATGTGTTTGTTGAAGTTTTTGTCTCTTAGGTTGGGATGAGACAATTCTGGGCACAAGAAGAACCATCTTCCTGAATATCCTTTTTCTGTGCTAAGTTGTACGATCTGAATCTTCTGGGCCAACCCTTCAGTTTAGAGATACAGTAGTCTAATATGTTTTCTTAAATCCCATCATCTCTAGGCCCAATGAGTGTTACATTTGGTAGTCCAATGTGTTTTCTTAAATCCATGTGTTATTCTGTGCTTTGTCATGTACTAAATTTTTTGCTCTGCTTTACTTATTTAAATATTTTATTTTTATTTTAAATCACATTTTTTGTGATGTCAAGTTTTTTCAAGGTTTAGTCATAGGTGATACAATTGCATGTTTCAAGAAACCCTCTTTCTTGGTGCAGTTACTGATCTTTTCTCTTCAAAACTCCTTCCATCACCTCTTCAGTTCTTCCCCCACTACCTTTAGTATTGTGCTTCTTTTAAAACCTGATATTCACTCCAATGAGGAAGAAAACCGTAATCCAAAAAAGTCCAAGGGCAAAAATCCTCAAACTTCCAGAAAAGCTAAAACCCTCTACTCGCTCTCAAGACCAGACCTTTACACCTTCTCCTTCTCCCCTTACTTCTCCTCCTCGCACAGACCCTATGGCTCATATGAAAAATCCTTCAAGGTTTCCATCTTCCTCTAAGCCAACCGCACAACCTAGCGCTCCTTCCAAGCCAAAAACCTTGAAAGGGAAGCGCTCTGCTGCAGAGGAACTTGCGCCTGAACCTACAAGACCTAAACCTAGGCCTGTTCCTTCTCGTCCTCAAAGAGGTAACCCTCGCTTTCCTCTCAAATCTGTTAAAGAGCCCTCTGTTGATCCTTTTGCTCATAAATTACACTTCATGACCTCTCACTCAAACTACAATTCTCACCATTTTTGATCTGCCATGAACAATAAATTCTGTGATAGTGTTATTGCTCCTCGTACCGTATATCCCACCTTTTTGGTTGATTTACCAAATTTGAAAAAGAAAGGTTTTGTTTATGCTAAAAATTTTGAATTTCTGGACTAGAACCATATTTTTAAAATAAAAAAACTAGTTTACACTGTTTTAGTCAAAGAGTATTATGCAAACATGACCTATCATGAGGGCAGTATTCATTCCTATGTCAATGGCTGAGATATTGTTCTGAATAATGAAACCATCAGTGATTTTTTGAAATACATTGATGTTGGACTGCTTGTGCATACACCTCGGGTAAGTGGGATGAAGGGGTAGGTCTCTCTTACAATGATGCTCTGGCTTATGTATGTGAATACATATCTTTGATTGATGGCATCACTCCAACTCACAAAGCTCTTGGTTACATTCATGCTCAGCTACAATGCATAGTGAACTATATCATTCTTCCTCAGAGTGGCTCATATCAAAGGGTGTCCTTCTGTGATACTTTGGTATTGTAAGTTATTCTAAAATAAACTGAAATATTGATCCCTGGTTAAAAATACATTTAAGTCTGTGACTCCTTCAAAATCTGGACATATCGATTCCTGAGTCTAATTTGTTCAATTTTAAAAACTTTCTCACGTGTGCATCCGTATCAACCAAGTCAGTATAACGAGTGTTACGTTTGATTTTTTCGTTGAGTCTGACAGACCTAAGTGAACATGAGGGATTAATATGTTTAGGTTTTGAAAAGGTCAAGGACTTAAATGTATTTTCAAATCCTTGAAGACTTAAATGTTTGTGGATAAAAGGTCAAGAACTTATTAGTCCTTTTCTCATAAAAGAAATATGCAAGTAATATTTGCATCTGTCAATAGATCAATCACCATAATTAAAATAATTACTCAAAAATATTTATAATTTCCCTTAACATCTCACTATAATTTATCAAATTAATCTTACAAAATTATTAATTTTTCTTAACATCTTACTATAATTAATAAAACTATCCAAAAATGACTAGTATTGAGTTAAGAAATTAACTAACTTAATTGATGATAACCAAGGTTCTGAAAACCGAACCGGTCATCAAACCGTTTTAGTTACTGGTTCACTGGTTTATAGGTTCAACCGATTCGACCGTAATTGAACCGAAAAACCGTTTTATAATAATTAAAAAAATTACAATAGAACCTTAATAGAAGTTATTTTCTACTAATAACTAAATATAACTACAGATACTTCTGACCAATTGTAACCTCTGCATGAGAGTACACAATTATAATTTTAGAGTACATAAATTGTAACTTCTGTAAGGTATGTAATTGGCACTTTTTTGAACATATTCAACAAGTCTTCATGATTTCTTCAACCATTACATGTCGAATTTCAACCAACTTGCTCCCCATTAGTGCATGGTCAGTTTTACATACATATAGAAGAAGAAGCTTCATTATAAAGTGTGTTCAAGAACATGTGCAAAGCAATCGCACAAAAATCTATCTTTTTAATATATGCATGATAAATCAAGATTATGACCCTAAATCTGACTTCCATCCAGATAACATGATATAAGCAGGGTTGGACTTGCAAAATTAACATTATATAACCTAGTTATGTTTGTTTTATAAATACGATTACACAGATACATGATATTTTAAAATAAACCAAACAAACATGCATTCCAGAAATTACAACTCAGGAAAAAATCTCAAACTTTGAAGCATACTACTGTTAAATTATTTCCACTCCTAGTTATCAAAACCACTTTGATTATTCAAAGAACTATTCAGCAGCAACACACAATGGTTAATGTAGAATGCATTCACATATAGTGAAAACAGAACAATTGTTTCCCAGAACAATGGCTCGTTGATTTTTAGAACAGACTTTTCTTATTAGATGAAGTGAAAGTTAATACTGCAATGATGCACTACAACTCATAAAAGATTATAGGAAACAACATATCCAGGATTTCACCACCAATACAAACAGTTTCTGTGTTTCATAATTTACCGATCATAGAGTAGAAGATATCATTCTGATTTGATTTTCCATGTCACCACTTTCATGCATATATTCATCAAGAAATTAAATAAAATACAACAGATAAAAGAGGGGGTTGAAGGGGAAAAACAGCAAAGTTCAATATTAATTAAGAACAATTATTCAACCTATTATTCAACCTAGTAATTCACAAATCAATTAACAATTATTCAACCCATAACAAGTTCACAGATTATTCAACAATAATTATTCAACAATTGTTGTTAAAAAAATACCTAGAAGCTAGAAGCAATGAAGCATAGAACAGAGCTGGCGATGGAGGCAGGAACATAGCTTGCGATAGAGGAACAGAGATGGCACCGGCGACGGTGGAAGAGAGCTTCGCGATGGAGGCAGGAGGCGAGCCCGGCGACTGGGCTTCCACTACTGAGAGTCTAAGACGTTAGCTGCACGAGCAGGAGTGAGGGACCGAGTGAGCTTCGAAGCTCCAACTTGCGACGGCGTCAAGATTAGTCCGGCGGCTGAACGAAAGGGAGGGACTGAGCTCACCGGCGTTGAGAGGAATGACTAGCTCGAGGGTGATAGGAGGGACGAGGGAGAGAGTGTGTCCTGCTGCTGCACCGTTGGAGAACTGGAGTGAGTTAGGGTTGGTAAGGGTTGGGAGGGTTACTGGTTAGAGATCATAATGCTAAACGGCTGCGTTTTGGCATTGTCTGGGCAAAATAAGAAAACCGGCCGGGTTCCGGTTCGGTTCGACTGACCGGTTACCGGCCGGTTTAGCGGTTCAACTCCAATTTTTAATTTTTGCAGTTTTGGCATCTAACTGAACCGTAATTCTCATCGGTTCGCGGTTGAACCGTTCGACCGGGCGGTTCAAACCGGTTTTCAGAACATTGATGATAACAAACATTGATGAATTGAGGATAAACACCCAATTAGTTTTGATTGCATTTGATTAAGTGATGCAAGGCAAAATCAAAGTTGCAGCAGCCCAAACAAATGAAAACAAAAACAAGATCTTCGGTGGGCTTCCAATACTCAAAGCCCATAAAAAAATGCAGAGAAAAATATTTGGGCTGAATGAAACAGATCCAACCCAAGTCGAAGAAGCTTCCATTAAGCTGAAGCTTTCCAAAGCCAACGTTCACATGTTTGCTTCGGTAAGAATCAGAAAGAAAGAGAGAAAGAGAGCTTCATTCTTCTTGCTCAATTCATCGAAGAAGAAAGAAAGAGAAAGGTAAAACACAAAAGCAAATGTCTAATCACCCAAATCAAAACGAGCTAAGCTTAGTCGAAGTTAAAGGTGATTTATTTCCATTTGCATGCAATTTATTTTCTCCCATCCTTCTCGAACTTTCTGCGACACCATTTTGGAATAGATGGAGAAAGAAATCTCTGATCTCTGCTGTTGTAAATCAATGGTCCACAAAGTTACTTGGAGCCAAAGCATATTCTTAATCGTGTGGATTTGGATCTTGTCACTGAACAATAATCCTTTATTGCTTAGTTAACCTCGGTCAAGCAAGAAAATCAGATTTGAACTCCCTAATTTAAGGGTTGATTGAAGAAAGTGAAGGGATGTATTATCAAAGCTCAAAGTTCAAGAAGTTAACCTGGAGAGAAACCCTATCTGTCATCCTGCATAAGGTATAAAAAGAAAAATTTTGCAGGTTGGAAAAGTAATGAGAGAGAATCAAATTTTGAGTATTGTTCTGAAAAGTTTGTCAGTGAAGAGTTCATCAATCTTGGACAGTGTTTTCTAAGTCAAAGAAGCATTCCGCCAAGATAAAGAATATAATCAAAGTTAGCCGAATCCGATTCAACTTATAGCAACAGAGGCTGTTGAAGCATCATTTTTCTTCATGTTTTATAGTTTGTATTTCATTTTAAATGTATATCTTTCTGTAATTTCTTGAGAGGTAAAAGGCTGAAAGAGAGAATACAAGAAAATGCCTGTGAGTGATAAAAGGTTGAGTGACACACTTGAGAGAAAAGTCTAGAGTAATTTCAGATTTCTTTAGGTTTCATGTATCTTGTATCTTGTACCTGTGAGGTGCTCCTTTCTAAGTTGGGTTAGCACTTAGAGTGGAGAGTTAGGTGTTACATAACTGTTCCGAGGGTTACCTGAAACTGTAGGTCGATCTCAGTTGAGATCTTCTGTGTTGGTCGGAGCCGACGTGTCCGGCAGGTGTATAGCGGCCGGAGCTGGTGTGTCCGACTTGTGGAACTGAAAGTGCTACTGATCCTTCGTCCCCGGAGGGTGGGGGGTACCTGCAAGGGACTCCGATGTTTAAGTTAGCAAGGGTCTTAGGCAGGTATTGAGTAGGATCAGAATATGAGTTATACCTGGGTGCTCCAGTGTATTTATAATGGTGAGATGTGGCCTCTTGTGGATAAGATAAGTTAGTTATCTTATCTTATCTTTATCTTATCTTCAAGTGAGGTCATCTTATCTTCAAGGGAACCGCCCTTCTCTTGTAGGCTTGGGCTGCCTTAGGATCTGGGGCGTGTTCCTCTATTTGGGCCCTTTGTTTGGGCTTTCTCATGACTTGGCCGAGCTATTTGAGAAGAGGTCGGATTGTCCTGACCTGAAGAGGTCGGTCGCTTTGTCTGTAGAACATCCCGGGTCGGACAACTCGACCCAGGATATGAACAGTGCCCCTACTTGAGCTCGATCTTCTTTTTGAAGTCGAGTCTTTGACTTCGGTCTTTCTTTGGTGAAGCCGAACTCAAGCATTTTGTTGACTCCTTTTGTAGCAGCTTTGAATGTAGAACGTTTCTTCTAAAAGACGTGCGCTTTTATATCAGCGTTTTTTTGGGAACGTGCGAGGGTTTAATGCCTTCTTTAATTTGAGCATTAATTGCCCCGTTTCCTTTTGGCTCTTTACTTTGATTTTGAAAACCCATAAACGGTTTCTCTCATTTAGCCTTTTCGTAACTTCTTTTCTCTTCTCTCTTTGCTTTCTGTTCTTTCGTTTGCGCTTCTGCTTTCTCTTGGAGTTTTTGTAGTTTTCGTGTTTTCTCTTCTGCGGCATTGCCCTTGTTCGCGTTTTTACTTGTGAGAGGGCGTCCCAGATTTTCGTCTCCTTCTTCAATTTCTTTGAAGCTTCCTGTTCTTTCCAGGTTAGTACTGCTTTCTTGTAGCTTTGTTTTCAATTTTTGGTGAAGCTTTGATTTTGCATGTTTGAAAGTTTGAATTTTTTGGAGGTCTTGTATTTGCTTGTCACTGTAACATGTTTTTTCTGTCTTTCTTTTATGCATTCTCTTGGCTTTTCCATTGAGGCTTTCTAGGGTTTTATTGTCGCTTGTGGTTTTTTCCTGCCTGATACTTTGATAAAAATCTGCGTTTGTTCCTCGCTTTGTTTGGAGATTTGCTTTTTGTCTGATCTTGAAAAAGGTTGCATCTTTAATGGTCTCTGCTTGGCGTGTTTGGTAGAATGTAATGATTTTTTTGTATTTCTCCTTGAAGAAAGGTGTTTGCTATTTTTTGAATTTCTTTTTGAGACATGCTGGGATGTAAGCTTGTAGATTGATTTCTGGAAACCTTGCTTTGTTACTGCCCCCAAAGGATACCCCAGGACTTTGCTTTGAGTCTTGGGGTTTTCCTTTTCTTTGTTCCATCGCCTGAGAAGTATTGACCGAGTTATTTTCTCCCTTTGTCCAAGATGTTTGTGGTAACCCCATCTTCTTTTCTTACTTGTAGGGTTAGTTGGCCTCATGTCTTCTCACAATAACATTGTAGAGATGTCTTCCAGAGTTCCCGAGGGGGTGTCTGATTGGCTGGACTCCCTTGTTTTGTTGTGTGTTTCTGTTGTGGATGCTGAGTTTTGCACAGAGCTGAAGAAGCGCTATAGGATTTGTGGTGACAATGCCCGTGGGGAGGATTATGAGCTTGTCGCTCCTGATTCTGATGAGAGAGTTTGTTTTCCGACTTCCATTGAGAGGGAGCGTCCCTTCTTCTATGTCTATGAATACTTCTTCAGCCAGTTGAACGTTACTTTTCCTTTTACTGCTTTCGAGACCGACCTATTGTGGTCGTGTAATATTGCCCCATCCCAGCGTTACCCCAATTCCTGGCGTTTTATTAAAATTTTTCAACTTCTCTGCCGTAAATTAGATGTAACACCTTCCCAGACTATTTTCCCTTATTTGTTTATTTCTGCCAAGCCTGGCAGTTCTTCAAAAAAGAAAGCTTCCTGGGTTTCCTTCAGGTCCGCCCAGGGCCACAAAGTTTTTGCTATGTATGATGAGTCCTTTAAGGACTTCAAGAATTACTTCTTTAAGGTTCGTGCTGTCGAGGGGGCCCGCCCCTTTTTTCTTGATGAAAATGATGAGCCTTCTTTCCCTCTAGAGTGGCAGAGGGATGTGAGAGTGTCTCACTATACCTGGGAGATGCTTGATGATGTTGAGCGTGCCTTTGTTGTTGTTCTTAAGGATCTATGGGGGAAACCACCCCATCTTGATACAAAAAGGTTTTTGAATGACCCGTCCTTGGTTCGGACTGTTTTGGGTACTTGTCTGACTTGTCTCTTATACTTGTTTCTTAATTTTGTTCTTCCTCTTGTTATGACTGTAACTCTTTGCTGTGGCTAATTCTGTATTTGCAGAGATGTCAAAGAACAACGACTCCATGAAGGCCTTTAAAAAGGCAAAGAAGGCAACTGCTGCTCTGAACATCTCGGCCAAAGTGGCCGGCGAGGGATCTTCTCAGGTCCCAGTGAAGCCTCCTGTGCCGAGTTCTCCCGAGCAGAGGAAAGCAATTCCTACTCCTTGGTTTCATCAGGTCGATCCTCCACAGACTTCTGCCGTTGCTTCTGGTGTTCCTCCCTTAAAAAAGCAAAAAACATCCGAGCCCTTTAACCTGGATGCCCCGGATTTTGATGCTATTAAGTTTGTTGACTAGCAAATTGCCCCCTATGGTGGGCTCTCCATGGACGACGTGTCTCTTTTTCAGCAGCTGGATTTTATCACCAAAAGTAATGTGAAAATGGCACATATGGGTGCGGCTATTTTCCAAATAGTTCAGGGGATCCCGATTCATGCCACAAAATCCTTCATGGAGGAGGCCAAATCAGAATTTGATCTGATCAAGGGTCTGAAGGATGAGTTGGAGGTGAAGTTGGTGAAGGTAGAGAAGGAGCTGGAGGGTGAGAAGGCCAGCTCTATTGCTTTGGTTGCTTCTTTGAAGTTGGCTGAGGACATGGCATTGAAGCACAAGGATAGCTATACCTCGACTTATAGGGAGTTGGTGTGTCTCCGATATGACTTGGAAATTGCTCGGGTTGATTATGCCGAGCTTCAGGGTCATCTTGTGGGTAGCGTGACTGCCGCCTATGAGAACCTGATAGAGTAGTTCCAGATTGTTGCCCCTGGTGCCGATTGGACTCTCGTTAGTCTTGATAACGTAGTAAAGGATGGCAAGATTGTCCCAGATGATCCCGATGATGATGTTGAACCTCCCCCAGTGCCTTCTATCAAGGTGTCGACCTCCTCGGTTCCTCTAGTTATGTCTGATCCGGATTGTCAGATTCTGAACCGGGATGATGGAACTGTAGATGCTGTGCCTATTCAGACTTG
>NC_029772.3:43695874-43696715 GCF_000817695.3 Arachis duranensis | reverse complement strand
ATTGTGCAATTTCCTAAATCGTAGCTATCAAGTTTATGGCTATCAAGTTTATGGCGCCGTTGTCGGGGATTGGTTTTCGATTGACAATTCTCAAATTGGAAGTTAACTAGATTGATCATTTTTCTTGTTTTGTTAATTTAGTTCAAGTTACTTGTTGATTTTAATTCCTGTACTCTGTTATTTGCTTTTTCTTTCTTATGCCTTTCATTTCTAGCAACTAACTCACTGACCCACTAACTATTTGAATTAATTCCTCAACTGCTCTAACCATACTCTTCCATTAACCAAGAGTATTTCACTTGTTTGTTGCTTGTGGTGTGTTCTTGTATGACAGGTAGGAGAGGAGAGACATCAACCCCTCCATATACCGAACCAGAGAGGACCCTTCATAGACTTAGAAGGGAAGCAAGAGGGAAGAGAGTACTGAGAGAAGAAGAATCTGAAGGAGAGTCTGAGGACAATTTTGAGGAAGCTCTAGATCTCAACATGGATAGAGAAGTTCACAACCATGAGAGGGATGATGGAAACAATGCCATTCCTGAGAGAAGGGTTCTTGGTTCATACATAAACCCAACCTCTGGAAATTGTGGTAGTAGCATTCAGAAACCACCCATTCAGGCCAACAATTTTGAACTCAAACCACAGCTAATATCACTGGTGGAGAACCATTGTTCATTTGGTGGGAGTGCTAATGAAGATCCAAATCAACATCTCACCAAATTCCTGAGAATTTGTGACACAGTGAAGTCCAATGGAGTCTAGGAAGATGCCTACAAACTGCTCTTGTTCCCATTTTCACTTAGGGACAAGGCAGCTAAGTGGCTGGAATCATTCCCAAGGG
>NC_029772.3:43694997-43695774 GCF_000817695.3 Arachis duranensis | reverse complement strand
ATTCGAACTTATCAAAGAAGATGGAGTTCGAATTTTGCATTAAGGGATAATGTTAGTCCATAAATAGAAAGATGTGAGAAGAAGGGAAGTAATTTTCGAAAATTAAGTAAAAGATTTTGAAAACATTTTTGAAAAAAACTACTTGATTTTTGAAAATGAAAGTGGAAAAGAAATCAAGTGATTTTTGAAAAAAATTTTGAAATCAGAAATCAGAAAGATTTGATTGAAAATTATTTTGAAAAAGATGTGGTTAAGAAGATATGATTAGTTTTAAAAAGATGTGATTGAGAAGATATGATTTGAAGAACATTTTAAAAAGATTTGATTTTGAAAACTAAAAGCTTGGCTAACAAGAAAAGATATGATTCAAACATTAAACCTTTCTCAACAGAAAAGGAAACATACTTGAAATGTTAAATCAAATCATTAATTGATAGCAAGTATCTTTGAAAATGGAAAGAAATTGATTTTGAAAAAGATTTGATTGAAAAATTGATTTGAAAAAGATTTGATTTTAAAAAGATTTTGAAAACTTTAAAAAAAATTTGATTTGAAAACAAAATCTTCCCTTTTAGCCATCCTGGCGTTAAACGCCCAGAATGGTGCACATTCTGGCGTTTAACCCCAAAACTCTACCCTTTTGGGCGTTAAACGCCCAACCAGGTACCATGGCTGGCGTTTAAACGCCAGTCTGTCTTCCTTACTGGGCGTTTTAAACGCCCAGCTTTTTCTGTGCAATTCCTCTGCTGTATGTTCTGAATCTTCAATTCTCTGTAT
>NC_029772.3:43694277-43694570 GCF_000817695.3 Arachis duranensis | reverse complement strand
GACATGGCTTCACAGCCAGCCAAGCTTTCAAGGAAAGCTTCGGTCCAAAACACTAGACATGGCCAATGGCCAGCCAAGCCTTAGCAGATCACTACTCCAAAAGCAAGATTGATAGAAATCAACAAGCTCTTGTGATGATAAGTTGAAACCTCGATCCAATGAAATTAGACATGGCTTCACAGCCAGCCAGACTTCAACAAATCATCATGAAACTCTAGAATTCCTCTTCAAGAATTTCGAAAAAAAATAAATACCTAATCTAAGCAACAAGATGAACCTTCAGTTGTCCAAAC
>NC_029772.3:43688111-43693024 GCF_000817695.3 Arachis duranensis | reverse complement strand
ATCAAATCTTGGGCAAAGTATGGACTATCATATATTGCTGGAAAGCCCAGGATGTCTACTTTCCAACGCCGTTGAGAGCGCGCCAATTGGGTTTCTGTAGCTCCAGAAAATTTACTTCGAGTGCAGGGAGGTCAGAATCCAACAGCATCTGCAGTCCTTTTTAGTCTCTGAATCAGATTTTTGCTCAGGTCCCTCAATTTCAGCCAGAAAATACCTGAAATCACAGAAAAACACACAAACTCATAGTAAAGTTCAGAAAAGTGAATTTTAACTAAAAACTAATAAAAATATACTAAAAACTAACTATATCATACCAAAAACATACTAAAAACAATGCCAAAAAGCGTACAAATTATCCGCTCATCAGATGGTAAAATTGTCCCTAATGACCAGGATGATGATGATGCCGACCCTCCTCCAGTGCCTTCTCTTAAAGTGTCGGCCTCCTCGGTTCCTCCCATTACATCTGATCTGGATTGCCAGATTCTGAACCGGGATGATGGAACTGTACATGCTGTGCCTATTCAGACTTGCCCTCCTTCTTTCCATACTGATGCTGTCAGGAAGGCTCCAGATCTTGGTTGACCTCCTTTTTAAGTATTTGTGTAATTAGCCCGGTTTGTGGGCTTTGAACTCTTTTTTTGTATATGATGCTTTGTTGACTGTTGATATTCCAGTTGCTATTTTTAGCAACTTTATTTTGAAAAACAAAATGGTTTCTCTGGCTCTTGGGGTTGGCTTCAAGCGGCCTGTTGAGTCTTTGTTTTATGGTAACTGCGATATGCTTGCTTGCAGCTTTCTTTATTATTTACCTGGAATTTTCAGAGTTGTTTTTTATCCATCCTCTTTTGATCGCTTTTGTGGCGAGGTCAAGGTCTATCGGGTTGAATTATCTCCCCTCTGTTGGTTGATCTTCTCAATTGATCTTTTCGAGCAACCCCTTGGGATTACTTTTTATAACTTTTCGTAGCTTTAGTCCGACTTCTTCATGTCGGTCCCCGTTTCGTTACTAGGTGACCCTTTTTTCTTAGATCTTGTTCAGGTCCCTTTTGAGGTTTTACCTTTTGTAACTTTATCTTTTTCGGGCGGACTTCGTCAAACCAGACTCTGTCGAGTTATTCGATAATCCTCTTTTTTTTTTGTTCAGGTCTCTTTCAGGGATTATCTTGTTTTGTAGGAGACTGACTTCGTTAGTCGATCTCTTCTAAGTTGTTTTTGTAATCCTCTTTCTTGGACCTTTGTTAGGTCTCTTTCAGGGATTACTTTTACAACTTGTCTTTGTAGGAGACCGACTTCGTTAGGTCGATCTCTTCTAAGTTGTTTTTGTAATCCTCTTTCTTGGACCTTTGTTAGGTCTCTTTCATGGATTACTTTTACAACTTGTCTTTGTAGGAGACCGACTTCGTTAGGTCGATCTCTTCTAAGTTTAAGCAATTCCTCTTTAATAGAGTTGGCCAGACCTCTTTCCAGTGATTTACTGATAACTTGGATTGACTTGGTCCGACTTTTTAGTGTCGGCCAGTCTTTTTAAGTTATTATATAGCAATCCATAAGACCTCGTCAGGTTCTTTTTGGGATCACTTTCAATAACTTCTTGCATTATTCTGTGCTCATCTTTGCCGATTTGTAGATGGTGGTTTCTGTCCTGGTTTAATCGACCTTTAGGTGAATCGCATTTTCACCTTTGTCGGTCGATCATTCCTATCAAGATCGTATAGTGAATCTGATCTTCACTTTCTGTTTGATCCGTTGCTTTATAATCGGACGATGAATGCTTCAGATTAATGCGTCTTGGGAGTTTGTAGAATATCTGAAATGTATTTTATTTAAAGAAAGTGCAAATATATACAGGCGGGAGTTTTTCATACCCTTAAGTCAGATTAAATCTCAATCTTGACGCCTCATTAAAAAACCTTTTCAGGAAAAAGAATGCATCTTGTGATGAGACCTTTATCTTTCCTAACTATAGAACTTCTTAGGTTACAGGCGTGCCATGATCTGGGGAGTTCTCGTCCCTCGAGTTCGGACAGTCTGTAGTAGCCCTTCCCAAGTACTTCTGTGACTCGGTAGGGTCCTTTCCAGTTGGCTGCCAGCTTTCCTTCTCCGGGTCGGGTTGTTCCAATATCATTTTGGATTAAGATGAGATCATTCTCAACAAAACCTCTTGGCACTATCTTTCGATTATACCTGGCAGCCATTCGCCATTTTAGTGCTTCTTCTCTGATCCGAGCTCTTTCTTGAATTTCCGGAAGTAGGTCAAGCTCTTCTCTTTGAAGTTGAGAGTTGGTTTGTTCATTGTAGTGGACTACTCGGGGAGACCCTTCCTCTACTTCTATTGGAATCATTGCCTCCACTCCGTATGCTAATCGAAATGGTGATTCGTTCGTAGTAAAATGGGGGGTTGTTCGATACGTCCATAGGACTTGTGGAAGTTCCTCGGCCTAAGCTCCCTTTGCTTCTTGCAGTCTCCGTTTTAGTCTGGTCAATATGACTTTGTTGGTCGCTTCGGCTTGTCCATTGGCTTGGGGATGTTCGACGGAGGTGAACTGGTGTTTTATATTCAAGTCGGCCACTAGTTTTCTGAAGCCTGCATCTGTGAATTGAGTGCCATTATCTATGGTGATGGAGTATGGGACCCCGAACCTTGTAACGATGTTCCTATATAGGAATTTCCGACTTCTTTGAGCAGTGGCGTTGGCTAGGGTTCTGCCTCGATCCATTTTGTGAAATAGTCTACCCTCACTATGAGGAACTTGACTTGTCCCGATCCCTGGGGAAAGGGTCCGAGAAGGTCGAGTCCCCATTTTGCAAATGGCCAAGGTGAGGTCACGCTGATGAGCTTTTCTGGTGGGGTGATGTGAAAGTCGGCATGCTTCTGACATGGTTGGCATGTCCTTACAAATTCTGTAGCTTCTTTTTGTAGAGTTAGCCAATAGAATCCTGCCCGAAGTACCTTTTTGGTGAAAGCTTGTGCTCCGAGATGATTACCACAAATTCCGCTATGTGCTTCTTCCAGGACTTCCTTTGTGCTGGAGGTCAGTACGCATTTTAACAATGGTAATGTCTATTCACTTTGTGTCTTTATCAACATGTCATCCACATAGACCTCCATGATTTTTCCGATGTGGTCTGAGAAGACTTTATTCATTAGCCTTTGATAAGTGGCTCCCGCGTTCTTAAGGCTGAAAGGCATTACGATGTAGCAATAATTTGCTTTTGGTATGAGAAATGAGGTTTTTTCTTGATTCGGTGGATACATTGGGATCTGGTTGTACCCTGAGTATGCGTCCATGAACGAGAGATACTTATATCCCGATGAGGCATCTACTAGAGCGTCGATGCTTGGGAGTGGATAAGGGTCTTTTGGGCAGGCTTTGTTGAGGTCGGTGTAGTCGATGCACATTCGCCACTTCCCATTTGACTTTCTCATCAAGACGACGTTTGCTAGCCATAGTGGGTATTTAACTTCTCTTATGAACCATGCCTCTAGTAGTGCTTGTACTTGTTCTTCTACAGCTTGAGACCGTTCTGGCCCGAGTCTTCTTCGTCTTTGTTGTACCGGCCGGGATCCCAGGTAGACTGCCAACTTGTGGCTCATTAGTTTGGGATCTATGCCTGGCATGTCGGCAGCTTTCCATGCGAAGAGATCAACATTATCTCGTAGGAACCGTATTAGTGATTCCTTTGCGTCTCCTTTCAGAATTGTGCCAATATTAGTTGTTTTATCCGAGGTATTTCCGATCTGGACTCTTTCTATTTCTCCTTCGGGTCGTGGGCGGAGTTTTTCTCGTCTCTGAACTCCGCCGAGTTCGATTGTATGGAACTCTCCTCTTTCACCTCGGAGGTTTAGACTTTCGTTATAACAGCGACGCGCCATCTTTTGATCTACTTTTATTGTAGCTATCCCTTCTGCAGTTGGGAATTTCATACATAGATGTGGAGTTGAAACTATTGCACCGAGTTGATTTAACGTTGTCCGACCTATTAATGCATTGTAGGCTGAGCTTACGTCGACCACGATATAGTCTATCTTGAGTGTTTTGGATTGGTTCCCCTTTTCGAAGGTTGTATGTAACGATACGTATCCCAGTGGCTATACTGGGGTATCCCCAAGTTCGAACAGGCTGTTCGGGTATGCTCTTAGCTCTTTTTCTTCTAAGCCGAGCTTGTTGAAGGCAGTTTTGAATAAGATGTCGGTAGAGCTTCCTTGGTCAATTAATGTACGGTGGAGGTTGGCGTTTGCCAATATGATTGTGATGACCATGGGGTCGTCGTGTCCTGAGATGATTCCGGATGCATCTTCTTTGGTAAATGTGATTGCTTGGATGTCTGGCGCCTCCTTCTTTCCTTCAACATGGTATACTTCTTTGAGGTGTCGCTTGCGGGATGATTTGGAGATTCCTCCTCCAGCAAATCTGTCGTGTTTCACGTGGACGTGTCTCTCCAGTGTGCGGGGTGATCATTCAGATCGTCCGACATCTTCATCCCTTCTTCTTTTTCTTGGTTCTTCGTCCCAATTGGCCAAGAACCGATCTAGTTTTTCTTCCCTTACTAATTTCTCTATGACGTTTTTCAAGTCAAAGCATTCGTTGGTGGAATGTCCTCGGACTCGATGATACTCACAGTATTCGTTCCGATTTCCTCCTCCCCTTTTGCCTTTGAGTGGCCGAGCAGGGGGTATTTTTTTCGTATGGCAGACTTCTTTGTAAACATCTACCAAGGATACCCTAAGAGGGGTGTAGTTATAATATTTTTTATTTTCTCCCTAGAGCGATCTTCCTTCTTCTTGGATTCTTTATCTTTATCTCGGTAGGCAGAACCGAACCTCGAGGCTTCCCCAAGTCGAGAATTCTCCTCCATGTTGATGTACTTCTGTGCCCATTCTTGTACTTCGTCTAGGGATGATGGGGACT
>NC_029772.3:43662946-43687972 GCF_000817695.3 Arachis duranensis | reverse complement strand
TGAATCTTTCCATGTAGTTACGAAGACTCTCCCGATCTCCTTGCTTGATTCCTAGTAGGCTGGGTGCGTGTTTGGCTTTGTCCTTTTGTATGGAAAATCTGGCCAGGAACTTTTTGGCCAGGTCATCGAAACTCGAGATGGATTTTGGAGGTAGGTTGTCGAACCATCTAATGGCTGTCTTCGTAAGAGTTGTTGGAAAGGCTTTGCAGCGAATTGCATCTGAGGCGTCAGTGAGGTACATTCTACTTCTGAAATTACTGAGATGGTGGCTGGGATCTGTAGTACCATCGATTTTGGTCTTCATAATTTCCCTGGTGAATGGATCTTGATCTTTGTGAGAGCTATCCTCTGGGGTGGATCGAGTAGCTTTAGTTTTGAGATCAGCTTCGAGTTTCATAAGCTTATCTTCTAATTCTCGGCGTCGCCTTATCTCCCGATGTAGATCCTCTTCTTTTTCGCGTTGATGTTGGGATTCTTTCTCAAGTTGCTTTAATCGATCTTGAAGTGCTTCTATCACCCCCGGATTTGATGAATTTTTGTCTCCATTGGATTCCGAAGTATCTTTAACTATAGCATCCATGTTCTTGTGCGGCGTTCTATCTTCCAAACCTGAGTCGTGGTCGTTGTCATGGTTGTCCGCCATGGTGTTGGGATGACTTCCAGGTTCCCTGGCAACGGCGCCAATGTTCTGAGGGTTACCTGAAACTGTAGGTCGATCTCGGTCGAGATCTTCTGTGTTGGTCGGAGCCGACATGTCTGGCAGGTGTATAGTGGCCGGAGCTGGTGTGTCCGACTTGTGGAACTGAAAGTGCTGCTGATCCTTCGTCCCCAGAAGGTGGGGGTACCTGCAAGGGACTCCGATGCTTAAGTTAGCAAGGTTCTTAAGCAGGTATTGAGTAGGATCAGAATATGAGTTATACCTGGGTGCTCCAGTGTATTTATAATGGTGAGATGTGGCCTCTTGTAGATAAGATAAGTTAGTTATCTTATCTTATCTTTATCTTATCTTCAAGTAAGGTCATCTTATCTTCAAGGGAACCACCCTTCTCTTGTAGGCTTGGGCTGCCTTAGGATCTGGGGTGTGTTCCTCTATTTGGGCTCTTTGTTTGGGCTTTCTCATGACTTGGCCGAGCTCTTTGAGAAGAGGTCGGATTGTCCTGACCTGAAGAGGTCGGTCGCTTTATCTGTAGAACATCCCAGGTCGGACAACTCGACTCAGGATATGAACAATAACCAAGTCAAGTTAGTTGAGAACTTGAGAGAGAAAGGATTGGGTGAATCCTAAGAAATTGGTGTATATAATACTTTAACTATAGTAAAAATTCCACCACTGTTGTGGTGGAGACTGAATGTAGGTTGCATTGCATAAGGCAACTGAACCAGGATACATGCCTGTTTTCTCTTCTCTTTCTCTGAGTTATGTTTTCTGATATTTATGAAAAAAATAGAATTGTCTCATAAAGTTTTTGTTGGACAGTTCAAACAGATTCAAAGAAAAAGTTTGTAATTAAAGTCTAAATTCATTAAAATAAAATAAGACCATGAATTCAACCCCCTTCTCTAAGCTTTCTATAACCTTCAACTAGTTTTGCTTAACATCTTATACTATAGTTAATAAAATTAACATAAAAAATTAATATCTTTTATATGCTCTTACTATAATTAATTATAGTTAATAAGCTTACTCTAAAAAAATTACTAATTCCGAATAATATTTTACTATAATTAACAAAATTAATCTAAAAATATTACTAATTCCCCTTAAGATTTTACTATAGTTAATAAACTCACTCTTAAAAAAAAGTTACTGATTTTCTATAACATCTTACTATAATCAATAAAATTAATCTTACAAAAACTACTAATTTCCCTTAAGATTTTACTAAAATTAATAAAGTTAATAAAAAATACTAACTTTCCATAATATTTTTTATAATTAATAAAATTGCTCTAAAAATTTATTAACTTCCCTTAAAAATTTACTATAATCAATAAAATTAACCTAAATAAATTTCTAAATTTTCATATCATATTAATGTAATTAATAAAATTATTCTAAAAAATTACTAATTTTCCATATATCATACTATGATTAACAAAAATAGCAGCCAAAAGGTTTATTATACTAGCCAAAAGAGTAATGATTAATATTTTGCTTCCAAAAATTAATTAAAATAAATTATACTAAAACAAATTTCCTTAACAAATACTTGACTTCTTTTTTATCTTCCTAAAGCTTCTAATGCTATTCTACGTGTAAGTTACTTACAGAGAAAAAGGTAAATTCACTACTATGTAATTGACTTTTATTAACATTTAAAAAATATTACAAAATCATATTAAAATGTTAGCTATGTATATTAGTAACATTTTAACAAATGTTAAATATACTTTATGTTACTAAAAAATTTTACTAATATTTTTTTAAAGATTTAATAATATTTAATAAAAATGTTACAATAGATCTTTTATAGTAATATTATGAAAAATGTTACAATAGACATTTTTTAGTGACACTTAAAGAAATATTACAATAGATATATTTTGTAACACTTAGAAAAATGTTACCATAGATATTTTTTATAACACTTAAAAAATATTACAATAGATCACAACTAGAAAATTAGTTATTACAGACGGATATTTCCGATGGATTTTATCCCACAGAAATACAAACAGAATTTCAGAAGAAGTTTTTTTGTCAGAAAACAAAAAAAATAAATTAGCATAAATTACAGACGAAAAACATAATCCGTCAATAATTCTATCAGTAAAATTAATTTTTTTTCATGAAAAATGGTTACAGACGAAAAATCCGTCTATAATTAAATAAACAAAACGCTACATTTTATTAAATTATTACAGACGAAAAATCCGTCTGTAATTTAAAATTTTCCATCTGAAAATTTTAATTTAGACCTAACCTATACCCTCTCTCTCTCTCTCTCTCCGGGGCAGCCCCCGTTCAAACTGTATTTCAAGCTCCATTCACAAACCAAACACGAGCTTCTTCCTCTCTCCCTGGCACGAGTTACTTCTTCTCTCCGTGGCTGCTACTTCTGCTTCTTCCGCCGTGGCCGTTGCCGCTGCCACCGCTCTCGTCGCGTCTACTCCCATCATCGCAGAGCTCTTTCTGCTGACGCTCTCATCGCATCTGCTCCCTCTGGCGCCTCTTTCATCTAATCTCAACTCGCTCTCTCACTTCTTCTTGTAACCATCTCAAATTTCAGGTATATAAATCCTGATTTTGTGATTCTGTTCTTTGTGATAAACCTTAGGACTCAATTTTTCTGTGCCAGTTTTAGGTTTATCATACTCTACTTTTGTGCTTCGTTGAATATGTGGGTTTACTCTGATTTTGATGATTTTTTTCTGCAATCGAAGCTTTTGTTTGAATTATTTGCTTGGACAAACGTTGAATTTGTTCTGTTCTGCTCTGTTCAAGTAATTTGTAATTCAATTTGAGCTATTTGTTTGATAATTATTTACAACTTTCATTGTTTGATAATCATTTGCTTGTTATTCAGTGTTACAGCTCAAGATCTTGTTGACATTATGCTTCTAAATTTGCTTCTAAATTTCTGATATCTTCACTCTTAATGATGGATCTATAATGCCTCTACTCAAGGTTAGGGTTTTATGTCTCTAATTATATGCTAATTATGAGATTATGTTGATAGTAATTGAGATTGTGAATGTTGTAGAGCATGACAGTGCATAATATGTATGTTGGAGAGGGTTCAGACTTCCAATGTAATATATAAAAGGGTGGCTGAGCAGTGGAGTTCTCTTGGTGACTTGACTGCGTTTGTTGCATCGATTCAATTCGATTGATACAGAAGGAATACTCAGGATCTGCTAGAACTAGCGATGGATCTGTTAGACGAGATCAAGTTGGTCTAGCGGGTCAAAATACTCAGGTTAATATTTCAATTGCATAACCCTTATGGAGTTCTATTTTATGTTTCAGAATTGTTATTCTGGTAAATAAGGTTTAGTTCAATATTTAATCTGTATTGGTTTCTGTGTTGTTGGCTTATGTATTTTGCAGCTTGTTCATCAGGGTTCACTGAATTATATTAGTTCCCAGGTAAAGCTGGCCCTCCTTGTCTCTCCCAAGTCTTGAAGACATAATTAATTTTTAACCCTTTAATTCTTATCTTCTATGAGCTCTGAAGCAATGGTAAGAGGATTGGAGGAGTTAGTAATCAATATATAAACATTCACGTGCCTTTTACTTATGCCTCTTATTATGTTACAGCTTTCTAGAAAAACTCTTCTACCATCTAGCCATTCTAATCCCAGGACTTACATTATTGAAGCCTAGATTTTACTTAGCAATGAGGAGGGAATTTGAAGATGAAGCAGCTGAATTAATCGGTTCAGATCTGAGGGACCTTGGTTTTGCTGCTAATAAACTCGCCAAAAATGCTGTTAAACTAGCTGCTGTGTCCGGCGCCGGAGTCATGGTGCTTGAATCCATTGCTTCCATCGCTGCTATGTATGTATCTCTTGATGTTCCCTCTTCGATCGTTCCATCTCCATAATCTAATCACTAATCACTCATCTACAGCTATTTGCTTATTTTGGATCGTACAAACTGGAACACCAACATTCTTACATCCTTACTCATTCCATACATTTTCTTCAGCTTACCTTCATGGATTTTCGGCTTCTTCAGGTACCTCACCCTCTCTTCAGATAGTGAGAGTTGTTAGTAGATGATAAGTTAGAATAAGTTAGAATCTGTTATGAAGCTGTGCTGAGCTGGCACCTTTTCTGTTAGTAGGCGCGTGAGTTTGTTGTGTATAGTTCAGGTACAAATAACCAATCTCACGGTAATTACATGTACTACACCTTCAATGCATTCTACTAGATCCCTGAGTCTCTCTCTTTTCTCTCTTCTTTTTTTCTGATTGATTTCTCTTGGATCTGCATTACTCAAAGGTCACAGCAGATCCTTTTTCCATTGGCCTAATTAATTATTATATATGCAAGGGTGATGTTGGGAAATGGATTGCTTTAATTGCAGTTGTATTGTGTCTTTTCTTTCCAAGGCGCTTCCCTGGTATCGATGTATATATGCTACAATTTTGTTATAGGCAATTCGTAAGCAGTAGTAACTAACTAACTGGTAATGGTTTAAAGTTAACAGTGGCTAGTGGCTACTATGATCTCAGCTGAATCGTTGAATCCATTTGGACAACATGATTAAGAACTATATTTTAACATTGGTTTACATGTATCAAACAGTGTCATTGCTCGACTCATGAGTCATATTAGAAGTCAGCCCATGGAAAATTCAATGATTAATGAACATTGAGAACTCCTAATTTTACATGTAATGAGAATGTTTTATCAGGTTATACATGACTATGGTTATTCAGAATCATTCTTTTCTCTTTTGTTTGTAAAATTCATTGCATATTGTTTATTATTAAATGTAAACTCATAGTGACACATTCATAAATTTGTGGTTGGTTTGCATGCAACTTGGTTTTTGATTTTCAGTTTGCAGCCATTAAGAGACACTAGAGAGAAGCAGGTACAATTGTGGAAGGATTTTATTCTAGATTATTGTAGAACACAAAAGGTATTTGTAATTGGGCTTGAAGAAGAATTTCCTCTGTTTTCAAATCCTGTAATTGGAAGTAAGTTCAAAAAATTCTTGCTTACTTGCAAATTTCATTATTATTATTATTGAATTGACAGGTCTCAAATGTTCCCATATTTCTTTTTTTTTCCCGCATTTTGTTTCCACATTTATGTCATATGATTGTTTCCTGGTTTCTGATAGTGCAGGGTCTCTTACTTATGAAGCTAGAGAAGCATTCCTTTCAGCCTTAGTAGCTGATGGTATGGTTCATGTCAGTGAATTTATTGTTCATGTGATTTATTATTCTTGTGAGTTATGACTGGTTCTGAGAAAATTGCTAAAGTGGTATTCTAATCTGACAGGACGTGCTGAGTGGATGGATAAAGGACATAGAAAATGTCTTATTCTCTGGCATCGGATTCAAGAGTGGGCAGAAACTTTAGTACAATTTGTAGGTTTCCATTTTTATTTTGACAACCACAGCATTCCAGTTTCTGTGTTTGCATTGTGTTTGAATTCACTTTAATATTGATTAGGCAAGAGATAATGGGCTGGAAGATGGTATTGTGACGATGGAAGAAATAAGGTTTGGGACTGAATCTCAAGGAACAGGTAATTTGTTGATGCTTATAGATCATATTCTTCACTATCTTGTAATTTGGGATGGGACAAGTTTGGCAGTTATTAGTTAGTTCTTAATACTTGTGTTATCATCTTATCATGTGTTTGATGCATGGGATGGTATAGTTTTTGGAGTTGATAATTGTAGTCTGTCTTTTCAATAATTTTGTCGTTGCTTTTATCTTTAGATGGTAGAGAGAAAGTTTCTTGAATTACATTTTGTGGGACCTTATATTAATCGTGATAGGAGTTTAACTTCTGAACATTTTTAAATTGAAATTCTGTCCCACCTTAGCAGCTTCCAAACAGATTAACTGTGAAATTTGCAGCAAGGCCATGGAGCAAGTGAGCAAGAACTAGGCATTAGTAGATGCTATTGGAGAACCAATAGTTAAAGCTCTGGATCGTGCTCATAGGATTGGACAGAAGAAATAAGTACAAGTTTTCTGATTTTGCACGGAGGTTTGTAATTGTTGTGCATTATTACTATGTTCACTATTATCTATGCTTTTCTATATAGGCAGCATACATGTAAGACACCAAACTGGATATATCTAATTTTAAAAAAATTGCAACACATGAAGTCTATGATGCAACTTATAAAATTATTACAATATCAAGATAAAACCTATTGATATTAATCTAAAATGAATGCCATTGTCAGCATTAGTCATTATAGATAAACTAAAAGCCTGTATATCTAGTAAGTGTGATATCTCACTTGTATTGGCACAAAGTTTCCATAAATATCTGACAAGATATATATCCAACTCTGGCACAACAACCAATTTGAAGCATTGAATTTATACTTTTGGTTGGTCTTAATATCTTGTACAATGAAAATCCATAGTATACAATCGAAGAGAAAATAATTGAAAGGTCTTACAAAAAGCTTACACTTGATGCTTTAGTGATTCATATATGTACATATTAATTATAAGTAAATATATTTTTTTTGCAAGACGTTAAGTTTTGGATGGGTTCTCCAAGGTGATGTTGATAAGAATTTCACCTAACTGCATCTCTCTCTCTCTCTCTCTCTCTCTCAATCATTGTATTAACATTATCTTTTTTCTCATTCTGTGCCACAGTTGGGCAGAAGAGGATGTGGATCCTTCGTTGTTCCCACGTGAATTGATAGCAGTCCAAAGAATTGCAATTGGGTCTCCTGGAGAGGCTGCTCAGCCTGATGCAATTAGAGCAGCATTTGCATAATTCTTCTCAATGCTTATTTTTTATTTTGCTGCTGAAGGCTCTGGCATGTCAAACAAAGCACCATAAGGAAATTACTTTCCCTTTGGTGATCAACTCTTCTGAATCAAACCTATCAGGTTCAAGAAGAATTCATGCACATATGGTTGATGGATGCTGATTCATGTCCAATATTTGAGAAAGAATTCAGTTAATCTTTCTGTAATATATGTAAAATTATGTAAAATTTAGTATGGTTGAACAATATACTGACGATTATAGTTGATAATACACTCTGTTTATGTTTTGAATTATATTGACTTACTTGTTTATAATAATTTTCTTTTAATTTTATAAAACGATGAATTTGTTTATTTTTGTAATATTATAAATATTCGAATACAAATTAGATAAAAATTTATATTAAATTTATATTTATTTTGTATGAAAACAAGTTTATTTTGTAATTGGAAAAATAAAAAAATCTATTTTAGCTTACTGACGGATTTACAAACGGATTTTTTGTCTGTAATATGAGTGTGAGATGATTGTCCAATATTTAAATTACAGACAGAAAATCTATCGAAAAATCCGTCTGTAATTACAGACGGAAAAATACGTCAAAAAATCTGTCTGTAATTACAAACGGAAAATCCGTCGGAAAGTTTGTCGGCTTTGGGAAATGGATGGAGAATTTACAGAGGAAAAATCCGTCGGTAACTGGTAAAAATTCGTCGGTAATTTTCCGACAGAAAAAAATCCGTCGATAAATAATTTCCGACGAAGCTTTTACAGAAAGACAAAATCCATTGGTAATTCCTTCTGTAATATATACCAAATCTTATTATTATTATTATTATTATTATTATTATTATTATTATTGTTATTATTATTATTATTATTATTATTATTATTGTTGTTGTTGTTGTTGTTGTTGTTATTGTTCCTGAGAAGTTCAGGAGTTCTAGATCAACCCCCACCTGTATTATCACACTTCCAAAGAACAATTAACTTTCCTTAATGAAAATTAACTACATCTAATAACTTTCCTAGTTGAATGCAGCAGTTAGAGATAGACATCACTACAACATCACAGCATTATAGCATTCACAGCATTTCTCAAATTCAACTATGAGGAAATTAAAATAGCATTCCACCATTCACAACATCAAAGAGCAGCACTTTCAATGAATGAACAAAAATTCAAACAGAAGTAGAAGCATTAAATTTTTACCTATCTAATGAAGAACTGATGGCCGCAGATTTTAGTGTTATTTTACCTCATGGCCGCAGTAAACGAGGGTTGGCTTTGGTAATGAACCTAGTGTTACACAGAGTGACTCATACATCTGTTCTGCAGTTCCTTCAAAAAATCTCCCACAGCCTGCAATGAACTACAAAAAGCAACAACACAATAAATTAAGGTCTTCTTTTGGGTTTTTTTTTTTTTGAAAAAAAGAGTTCAACACAATAAAGTGGAGCTTATTACAAAAGCTAAACATAAACCAAAGAAAGACAAAAGTCTAACAATAAATTAAGGCCACTTTATCATTCAAGAATGTATCTCCAGTAAAAATAGCAGGGTTCTCGTTCTCTTTGCCAGTCACATAATAACTTATGTGACTTTTGGTGTGACTGAGCAATTCAGGAAATTAAAAATAATAATTTTATTACAGTTAAATAAAAGAGAAATGCGTAGTCAGAAAGGAAGAAGGGTTCAATCACTAGAAAAATCAAGAAACAATAGCATGCATGATGCATCTAATAATAAGTAATAACAATTACACAAAGTTAATCTTCCTTGGTGACTTTTTCTAAGTAAAAATATTATATTAGTGTTACAAACACATAAACAGAGCTAGGAAACTATAACCCTGTATTAAAAACCTTGAAATATTTACACAATTATTTTGTAGATGAGATCAGCTCTCAAATTAATACCATTAAAGAACATACAAATGCAATTTTATTTTGTCCTAATAAAAGAAGAAAGAAAATAAGAAATAAAAATAGAATTATAGAAATTAGAAACTAACAGCTGAAGAGCTTATAGAAATTTGTTGTGTTCTTCATCAGTCCAGCTCTCTCTTAACTTGGTAATTCAGAAACAAAATCTGTGTAAAATCTAAAACTTATGTGGCAAAATTTGAAAGGAGTAACCGAAATTAAATAGGTTGAGCAAATATTAGATAATAAATTTATCAATTAATCTGGATGTAGTAATAATTTTTGTTAGTTACAAGAAGCTGCAAGCATGGAATGAATGATTTTGATTTTGAGTGTAGAGTTGTAAAGATGAGGTAAGGTGAGTGCACAGGACATGCTTGATGAATTGATCACTCAAACATTGCAGAATGCAGAGTATCAAAGTGAATAATAGAGAACAATAAGTACCATCAATTTAGGAACCAACATAAATATACAAAGTTGAAAAGAACATGACAAAATAGCCCAAAGATAGGTTCACGGGTTACTACACTATTAACCTCTTTCTAGTAAAATATAAGAGTGTAAATCCCACTAGCTACATGCCAACAATTCATTTCATACTATTATATTTCAACAATATTATTTTTTTATTGCAATTCATTTATCTTTAAATTTCTGTACTCTCAAGTCTAAATCTCCATCTATATTTCATTATTTTTATCACAGAAACTAAAGCATTATTTATCAGTTTAGCTTGGCTGCAAAACATAATTGCTATAACAAAAAAAGTTTATTAGCTTTCTATTATTACCTTCTAAAAGGTAGCTTAAAATAATGACTATGAGCAAACTATGGCACATATATAATTAGCTCAACTGTTCACATTATTTGTGTATAGCAACAGGTTTAATTACTTTATCATTCATTCACCTTCATGGACTCAGCTCTTTAATATTTGAAATTTTTTTTTGAAAAATTGAAAGAATAAGATAGACATTCTGATCCCCTCATACTAATTAATCAAGTCTTATAGCATTATGCAAAGATTGGTTAACAAAAATAGAAATGGAAAATTGGAAGGAAAAAAAAGTTAACAAAGAGGCAAACCCGATTAAGAGTGATATTAAATTGTCTAATTTTAAAGAACTATATACGAGTCCTTCTATGCCAAGAGCAATCAAATTGAGGATTTAAGATTACACAAATTCCAGTTCTATTTGTCAAAATATTCAAACAAAACTAAAGAGGTAAAAGAGGAGAAAACATAACTATAGTCTACTAAAATTAAAAAAACAGAACTCATCGCAGCAGTACATCAGAAAAATAGTGTAAATACAAACAATAAATTCAGAAGGATTTGAATAACAACAGAAGCAGCTTTAAACAAGAATAATTAATTGATCTCAAACAAGAACGGAAGGACATTTGTTAGAATGAAAAAATATAACAAAAAGATATATTTTCTTTCTTCCACATTCCAGTAAAGAAATACCTAATATGATATTTTTCAAGGGGAAAAATTGAAAATAAATTAGAGAAAGAGTGAGAGACCATACCTTATCACTGTTTGACAGCAAGTCCACCATGTTTGATTTCATTTGAACTAGAATTGTTATCATAAAATCTTTTTTAAATCTTCTTATTTTGTATCAAATTAATTACTACTCTATACAACAATTTCATCTAGAATCAATATATGAGTTTTTCCAATTGACAATATCAAACAAAACAGAAATTAGAAATTAGAATCCTAGCATAGTAAGAAAAAACAAATAGAAAACAGAGGATATGAAAACCTAATAATGTATGGTTTTTAACAACTTAATAAGCAAATAAACATGTTTCGAGATCGATAAATGAAAACCTAAAATTCAAAACCTAACTACTAAATAACCAATTAAAAACTTAAATCAACTAATAATTATACATCAAATTAATTATTACGTAGAGATTAAACAAGAGAACTGGAACTTACCAGGCCGTGGGACGAGCAGACGATGAAACCGGCGGAAAGACGGCGGTGCAAGCGAGAAGACGATGGCGCGAGAGGATGAACCAGAGGCGAGACAACGCGAGCTGGAGTGAGAATGAGAACATCGGATTGTGGTTTCGATTTGCGAACCGTGAGATCGAAGAGGCGAAACGAGAGTTAGAAGAAGCGGAGCGAGAGTTCGAAGAGGAGGAGCAAGAGGTAGTTTCACAGCTTCGAGAGTGGGAGTGAGAACGACATTCAAACGCGTGAAATTGGAGGAAAATGAAGAGAAGCCAGCTTCGAAATTCTAGGTTTTATGAAATTGGGGGAAAATGAAATTTGGTAACATCTGTATATTTTTACCTTTTTTTAAAAGTAAAAATGATATCTCCTAACATTTATTTTACAAATGTTACTAAAAGTATAATTTTATTAGTATAGCTAATATTTTAAAAATGTTAGATAAAAAGTGTTAGTAAATATCTAATTTCTAGTAATGATCAAAAATTTATATTACTAACAAAAATAATTTCAAAAAATTCAAACTACAAATTTTGATACGATTTTTTTCAGACATTATTAAAGAAATAAGATATTTTCATCTTTAAATTTTGATAAGTTTTATGCCAAGTAATTTTTTTAAAAAATTTTATTGTAAATGAACAAATTGTTTTGACAAATAAAAAAAATGGAAAAATTATTATAAAAGATCACTAGCGAAATTTAATTATTAAAAAAGATTGTTAGTACAAAAAAAATTTAAAAAAATTAATTTTATAATATTTAGAAAGAAAAATCAAATCTCTTTTTAAATAGACAGATATATTTTTAAGTGATTTTTTCATTTATTTCTTCTTTACAAATCTTTCTGTGTTTAATAAATTAAATTCTACAAGTTTGCATTAATTTTGTGATCCTACACTAATATTCTGTAATTCTACACATAGTTAATTGTGCATTTTTGTACAAATTCTATAATTTTGCTTAGTTAATAAAATTCTATAATTCTGCACAATTTCTATAATTTTAAATTAAAATTGTGTAATTCAAAACTAAAATAATAAATCAAAACAAACGAATTTCAGAAAAAAAAACTTTCTATAAAATTTTTATTTGATATAATTTTATTATAAGTAAAAAATCCAATGAATAATTGTGCCTTAGCAGAAATTAGACAACTCTAATATTTTTATATTGGGAGCCACTTATATAAAGATATTAAAAATATCTTTTTTTAAAGATGTTTTTTAATAATTAAAATTTAACACATATAATTGATTAAATTGTGTTATTTTTATTAAAATTAGACACAATAAATTAGTTTAGCCAAAAAACTAATAAATTAATTTTAAACCGGTCTAAATTAATATTTTTTTGATAAAAAATAACTATAATATCTCTATTATAAAAAATAACTAAAATATCCCTATTTTATATTTATATATCTATATATATATTAATTTTAAAAATTTTAAATCCTAACGATATGACGGCGGAGAAAAAAAGGACTAGAATTTAGAGTTTTCAAAATTAATATATATAATAAGAGTATTTTAGTCATTTTTTATAATAAGTGTATTTTAGTCGTTTTCTGTAAAAAATAATATTAATTTAGGCTAGTTCAAATTTTGGTTTATCATTTTTCGATTAAATTAATTTGTCTGGCCTAATTTTAAAAAAAATTAATAAGTTTAATTAATTATACATATTAAATTTTAATTATTAAAAAATATCTTTAAAAAAAGACGTTTTAGACATCTTTATTTGAATGACTCCCTTCTATATTACTATTCCTTACGCTTTGTTGTACAATTACATTATTGTAAAAAATGAGAAATGTCATTTAAGTACAAATACATTGCAAAAAGTGCTAGAGTTATCACGAGGTTTTGTGTGGTTTCGTCTTCTCTACTTGAGGCTTCCTCTTTGCTTTCACAAGTTTGCAAATGACATACAGACCTTTGATAAGATGGAAGCTTAGCAGATTCATACAAGTAGATGATGTTGGTAATCTTCAACTTATTCAAGTAGCAGATTCAACACATAATTACCAAAGAGCTTATATTGTGTACCTGCTGATGAAACCAACTTGAAGTATTAGAGGCTGTAGTTATGGGGGTTGGAATTTTGCAGAATCATGGGAAGAGATCATAGTAACATAATCAAAAAAGAAAAAACAAGCCACAAATTCTAACATGGAAGATCAAATACCAATTATTATTGCATCTATACTTGGTAGCTTTCATTATTCCTAATAAGCCTAAACATTTTCATTCTCGGCCCCATTATATCGTACATACTATGCAATCACGGAGCCTCCATTGATGCAACTAAACTTTTCTTTATGATTATTAGTTTCTTCTTCTTTCAAGTCGCTTTATGATGATTAGTGGAACTTGAAAGAAATGAAGATTAATAAAATGGACATTGCCTGAGAGAAGAAAGCCTGAAAATTAAAAAATGTGTGTTTATGAGGTGATGGTGATGATCATTCAATTCATGAGGCCTGAAGGTAGAGAAGATACCATTCAAGTTTGGTGGCAATGAGAATGTAGCTTTCTCATATGGTGTGTGCCTGAAAATTAAATTGAAGCGTATACATCATGTATGGTTGTGATCTAAAAACTTTAATCAAAACAAAAGAGTATGAGCTAATTGATCACAAATTAACTCTAATTAGCATCAATTATCACAAATTAAAGAACAAATACAATATTCTAAAATTCTAACCCACCCTCCAAGAGGTTTCAACCAACTTCATCATAATCATTCTATCATCAGACAATCACAATCAAATATAATCTTCCAATAAAATTCTCATAATTGCATAACCTAGAGATAAGTAAAATAGAGGAAAAGGACAACAGTTGAGGCAAAACATCACCGGATAGGATCAGTAGCAAAATGGCACCAGAGGTGTAGCTCAAGAGAGAAAACAATTCCTACGGCTACAACAAGGGTTTTGATCTGGCGATTTAACTCAATGTAATAGCATCAACAATGGACACAGTGGAAGAAGAGCCCAACAGTGGCAAAGATAGAATAGAGCCACCTAACATTGGCAAAGGCATCGGTGCATATGAAGATAAAACCGACGATAGAGATGAAGAAGAAGAAGTCGAAAAAAAAGAAGAGGAAGCACAATGATAATGAGAATGTTGGAGAAGAAAAAAATAGGGAGCAAAAAACATGAAAAGGAGAAAAAATAATAGGATAATTTTGTTATTTTAAGTCTTATTATTTAGTCATTTTTTATAAATATCAAATAAGTTAATTCATTTTAATAATTTTTATATAAAAAGATTTTTTAATAATTAAATATTTTTAATAATTCTTGAAAATAATTTTTTTTTTTAAAAATAGAAATCAAATTTTGGTTTGATTTTTTGTGTTTATTATACTCTAAATAGTTATTCAAATGTTTTTATAAAAAATTGCGATGTACAAATTATTTGCTAAATATAAAAATTTTTTTATCACTTATAAAAAATAATATTTATTAATTATTTTATCACATTTTTAAATTTTCAAAGATTTATTTGTCATTCATATTTTTAATTATTATTTTTCAACACATAAACTTTCAATTAAAATTTTAATAATTCACCCCATAGAACATTTTATTAAAATCATCTAACGATCATGGTGAGAGGGAAGTAGTTTATAACATTAACATCTAGTACACTACAAGAGGATATGGACATGGCTGCGATTTTTTACATAATTAGTGACGGTTTTAAACTGCCACAAAATAAAATACAGTTGATTTAGTGAATTGCTTTGGTTATGGGCCCGAGAAAGTGATTTTGCGGCGGTTTTCGGTAACTGCTAGTATAACCGTCTCTAAATCAGTATTTTGCAACAATTAATTTATCGGCGGATACGAACCGCCGCAATGTTATTATGTTTTTTTCTTTTTAAATTTAGGATAGTTTTCAGCAGTTATACAACCGCTGCTAATTTCAACTCAAATTTAAAAACAAAATTTGGATTTTCCTTTTAAAAGATGTCGATTTTTTTTCTTTTGTTAAATTTTAAAGATATATTTTTTGGCTTTTTTAAGATTTTTTAATACCATAAATCTTAATATTTTTCATTTATTGAATCTAAACTTGTGGCGAAAACAAAAAATTTAATTGGAAAACAAAATTAACATAGTAAATCTCTTGCTAAGAATTGCATAGTTAAAATCAAAAAAATGTTTGCTTCAAACCAAAATAAGTCCAATCTTAGGATTCTATTTTTTAACTCTGTTTTTACACGAAATTCATCCAGCAGCGATGTCTGGTGGTAGCTCCTCACCCTGCCGTTGAAATAGATATCTCAGAGCACTCTTCATCACCTGTCTCTTTTACTTCTCTGCTGTTGTTTCATCCTCCATTGCCTTCCTTTTCAACTTCTTAGCTTCCAACTCTGCCTATAGTTCAAGCAGCTTCCTTTGGGTCTGCCTATAGTTCAAGCAGCTTCCAACTCTGCCTATAGTTCTCAGCTTCCTCTTTTCCGAGAACTTGAGCAATCACATTATTTTGAGACAACACTCTAGAAGACTCATCATGTTGCTCAATCTCCTCAAGTCTTTTTTACAGACATAAATCAACAAAAATAATCATTTTTTATTAGTCTATCTTATGTCAAGAACATGCCAAACAAGATGATTAACTGCATGACTTTCATCACAATAAAATAACATTCAACCACTATAACTCTATAAGTATATTAATGACTCAACAACTTATACTCTCATACTAATAAAGGGATCTATTTTAAAAAATAAAAGGGTAAAACACAATAAATTAAAAAATTAACCTATGTGAGATCATAATGTTATCGATCAATTATAATAAGTAGAACTTGCACCAATTGTTCTTGCTTCATCATTGATATAGGTGTCATTTTTTTTTTGTATACTGTGATCCATAACTCTCCTCTATCGACTCTCCTCTCTTGTTGTTCTAACTATAATAACAAAGTTTATACTATTACCGTATTTCACACAATTAAAAAAAATGTAGATATAAAGATAGTCTAAAGAGTGAATAAAAAATAAAGTACTTCTTTTTTCCTCTGCCTTGCCAAGCTTTTCGAACCGTCAGTGTGGATATATAGTTGTTTTGATATGATCGATTTGTCACATTTTTTCTACACCTTTTCTATTGGTCCATCAGGATAAAAGACGATTAAAAACTGATTTAAAAAGACTCAATTCAAGATAAATAGTATTATTATATTACAAATGATATACTAGATTACCTACAAAGTGATAAGTGTTATTATATAGAAGACAAAACTAAAAGACGAAATTGGAAGAATCCAATATATAATAAAAAAGTGGAGAATGATCTAGTATTTACCTCATATATCTTTCTAATCAATTTTATCAAAATCGCTCTCTGAATATAATCAATCATATATAGTTGATGGTAGAAATATGCAAAGATATACATATTAATTAATTAATTAATGATGTTATTGAATGTTGAATGTCTGCAATTTATGATATAAAATTTTATACTCTTGAATATTAAATTTAAATTTCTACATTTTTGCTAAGGTTACATTTTATACTTTTGAATATTAAAATTATTACTGATAGAAAGAATTGCTTATTTCAAAGCCAAAATATGAAAAGAGAAAAAAAAATTTCCTTAAAAAATGAAAAAGAAACAGGAGTAAATAAAGTTAGAGTTAAAAAATAATTAAAAAAATATAAGTAAAGGATCATAATGAATAAAGAATAGAATCTTTAAATTGTATGTTCGGCTCTTCTTTATTTATTAACTCAAAAAAAAAATTGAAAAATTAAATATCTTCTGTTATGTTTATTTTAAAATAGTTTAAACGTATATAAAGAAATTAATTCTTTTTATTTTTCTATAGATTATAAAGTCACGATAAGAAAATTTTATTTGAATTGAATACAAGATTTGAGGTTCAATGTCATGTAAACCCCCTTTTAAGTTTATTTTTCCCAGCTTCTACTTTCATAGAGGATTTATATGAAACAAAAAATTGGAGTTCCAGAGAGAGATGAACGTAAGATTAATATGGCTATGAATGAAGAAAAGTTGTTACCCCATAAAAGTGACATAACATGAGATCCTATATGTGTGTTCAAGTTTTTGCTATATGCTTTACAAAGATAACAAAGTTATTTATATAACCGATCAGATATGCATGCACATTGATTTCGGTTGAGGATGAGAATTAGGACCATGCTGCCCCCTAAAATTAAAGTGATATATATATAATGGAAGATTTGAGCCGTTAGTTCTTATGTTAATAGTTAAAATTAAATAAAAAATGAATATATGATTACAACCTAATTTTTAACAATTTATCAACAAATAAATGAATCAGAGTGAAAAACTTCTATCAAAACTCAAGTAATCAATGCACAAAGGTACAACATTATTATATACAAGCCCATCTTACTATTTATTTTTTATTGGCACAAGAGGCAGGCTGTAGCATCAAATTGTGCCTGGGCCAAGGACCAATTATGAATAAAATTGAACCTTAAGACAAAATATATTTTAGAAAGGACAGCCATAGAAACAAAGGCGACACGAAATGCAACACCTAAAGCGTTTCAAACAACATTACGTCTCAATCAGGAATATATATGATCTATCATATGGTGCACATCAGTTTTTACATAAGCCCAATGCTATCGTGATGATGCGTATTTTTTTCATCATGTGATGAATTGAGTTGGCATAGTGCAGTTGTCTTTATATAAAGTTAATAGTTGAAAATTATTAGATGATAATTTAGTCAAATTTGTCAAATCATCTAATGATTCTTAAATATCAACTTCACATAAAAACAACTCCATGTGAATTTTCACCGATAAAGATACGTTAGTTTGGAAAATACTACAGTACAGATGCTAGATACAAATATTCTTCTTAGTACTTTTGTTTAAGGACACATGCCTCTTGCTCTTTTCTCTAGTGATTAGAGCTTCTGATCATAATCATGGCTTATGAAAAAACTGGCTTGGTTGTAAGCCTAAGACATATACTGTAACGTGATTTTCATTTTCTTTTTGAACAATGTGGTTTATATATTGGGATGTCCAATTATTTTGTTTGGGATATAAACTGTAACGTGATTTACATTTGCTTTTGATTGAGTTATAAATTGTGTATAAAACATTTCCAAAATAAAAACGTTTTGATAATTTGTGTATTTTTTTTAAATTATTAAATCACATAAATAATTATCAAAAAGACAATTTATGAACCAATTTAGCCGTTTGAATAAAATAAATAATTATAATAATAATTGTGATTTAAAATTTTTTACTAATCATTCTTTAAATGAGGATTATTTTGTTAGTGAAAATTCTATGTGTTCTAAAAGCTAAATTGATATTTTTTATCGTTCACAAACTCATAAGTTTGATAACCTTTTTAATTTCTTTGTGTCATATTTGATTTATTTCAACTTCTTCTATCTTTATCTCTTATTTAATTGTGTCATATTTGATTTATTTCATTTATCTTGTTTTAATATTACAAAAAATTATTAAAATTGTTCATCCTTATCAATTTACCTCTTCTTAAGTATTTTATACTTATTGAGTAATAGATTTTAGATTTATTTCAATATTTTTTACTTTTATACTTAACACTTATATGATTAATAAAAGATTTCAAATAAAAAGATTTTATTCAATTTTATTTAACTTTTTTTAATTATTTTAAACTTTTTATTAATTATAGAAAATATCATTTATAATGTAGTATATTAACTATAATTTTTAATTATAAATATTTTAGACCTATTACACATACAATTTTTTTTTGTCATACAAATTTATACAAGTTAATCATAATCCAACAAAACCTACTTTTATAATGCGCGTGTAAAATTACGCCGTTCTTCCTCCAACGTTTGCGTGCTTATTGAAAAATTGGTTAGATAATGGCGCGTGAGATAAATTAAGTTAAAGAGACTTGTATGGATTTGTATATATAAATGACTTGTATGCGAAGAATATTTGTAAATATTTTCTACCTTCAATAATGATTAATACTAAAGTAACAATTCAACTATTTAAAAATAAAATCGTAATTCATCATTCTAAAATAAAGTCAAATTATCCCAAAAAAATTTATTATCTTTATAATAAATATTTAGGGCAATTTACATAAATAAATTGTTTGCCCTTCAAATTTACGCAATTGCATTATTTCAAACATGAAGACGCAAATACATTGTTTCATATATCTATAGAAACCGCTACTGGCAGTAGCAGTTTATAGAAACACATAAACTGCTATAGCCAGCCGCAGATTATATGCAAATGGGGGAACACAGAAATCGCTAGAGGCTGTCGTAATTTCTGTTTATTGATGCTTGTCCATAAATCGCTACTAGCAGTAGCGATTTATGTGTATTGGGACACGTGCGTAAACCACTGGAGGTAGCAGCGATTTACGTGGAGAGTAAATGCCTATATAAACCGTGGAAGGTAGCCGTGAATTACTCATTTGGAATCATTTTGAGGTTGTTTAGAGAGAGAAAATTATAGAGAGAGGTCAGAGCAACTTGAGAGCAGGTTCGAGATATCTTAGTGTCGACCTCCAACTGGATATCATGGGAAACGAACATAGCTTATACTGACTGAACGGTGTTGCCCATATTGCCAGTACCATTAGTGACGAGGTCAGATATATTTTATTTCTTTTTAGCGTTAGAATTTGTTAATTAGAAAAATGATATGTAAGGTAGAGGAACTAGAATTTATAATTTAATCCTTATAGTTTGAAATTAGACTTTACATGTTAGGATGTAGAATGTAGTAAAGCTGTACATATGAATCGGTTTGGGTAGCTTAATTTCCAAATATGATTAATTAACTAAATTTTTTTTTCTTTTATCAATCTTATTATTTGTGTTGTTTTTTTTTCGGAATTCTTATTGTTTATACTCATATGAGTCCTTTTTTTATTATTTATTCTTTTTTATTTTTTACAATTATCTTTTTTTAATTATTTTGTTTTAACTTGACAAAAATTTATAATTGTGCTTGTTATTTATTTTATTTACTATTATTATATTTTTATAATTATGGCTATTATTTATTATATTCACTATTATTATATTTTTATAATTGTTTACCGCTCGGAATATCATCATCACTGTTCCCACCAATTGCGACCGACTCGTCATCCGAATCATCGTCCTGCATCGTATTCTTAACTCAATCCGATCCGGCCTCAAAATCAAAATCAGGCATAATAGGAGGCACACCAGTATGAACAACCCCAACACGTTGAGGATTAGGAATCAGAACTACCACTGCTACCACAGGCATCAATGTCGAGGCATCACCCACCGTCGTCGACTGAGGATTTGGTGCCGATGCCCTGGAACTGTCAACGCCATCTTCCAACTTCGCAAGCATCTCCGGTATTCTCACATCCAAAAAACTACGCCTGCAGTGAAACAAGACCTGCAGGTCTTCATCGGACCCTATCACAAAAGTCTCATATCTCACACCAGCTGCACAACGGTAATGGAAATCTTGTAAAACAATTTTTTTACCCACTTCGTCCCACACGCACTGAACTTCCGTAATATACTGAGCTTAATCTCTGCCAACGTACTCGAAGACCGGATAAAAATACTAAGCGGTTTTCTATCCATAATTTCACACCATGCCTTTTGCTCTTTTGAAATTTTCAAAAGTAGTGGACTAGAGTCACAAAACATTTCTTACCATCCATTTGTGAGAAATAACACTCTTCCTCCACCTTTGGCCTTTGGGGGGTTTATATAGGCAGCCACACTCACACATACTCAACGTAAATCGCTGCTGCCTCCAGCGGTTTTACGCACGTGTCCCAATACACATAAACCGCTACTGCCAGTAGCAGTTTATGGCCAAGCATAAATAAACAGAAATCGACGACCGCCTCTAGCGGTTTCTATGTTCTCCCATTTGCATGTAATCTGCAGCTGGTTATAGCGGTTTATGTGTTTCCGTAAACCGTTACTACCAGTAGCAATTTCTATAGATATATGAAATAATATATTTACGTCTTCATGTTTGAAAGAATGCAATTGCATAAATTTGAAGGGCAAACAATTTATTTATGTAAATTGTCCAAATATTTAACTAGTAATTCAGTGCCAAATAAATGAAATTATGTATTCAAATACCACTTAAAATATTAATTTTTGTGTTTTCATATGTAGATATATATTATAATTTTAACTTTTTTTATTATTATTATTTGCAACAATCTTCTTTTATTGTAAATTTTATTTTTATTACAATAACATAAATTTAGTATTATCACAAAAAAATGTGCCATGCATATTTTGCTGTAAAAATAAAAATTAATATTTTTTCTATGATCTTTCAAGTAAAACATTTTTAAAAAAAATTCTTCAAATTAACTACATAATATACAATGTCAAAGTAACTTGATTTTAGTTCAAGAAGTTTAATTCAATGTTTTTCATGGATTCACAACAGTATTTTTTATTGTTGGTAATATTCAAATTTCACCATTATGATTCCACCATTCTTATGAGAAAAAAAAAACTGACTTTCATTGTATACATTTATCAAGAAACGTCCAAGCTCATTATCCATATTGCCTCTTGAGCAAGCTTTTTGAGCCACTTTTAGAATTCATTCTCAAACTCTTTCTCAACTACACTTCATATCACGTGTCAATATCTTTGTGATAGAAATAAAATATCTGTATATCTATACAGATTTAGATTTGTACACTATAATTTTTCTAGTTTATAATATCTGATAACATTTTTATTGTTGTCAAAAATATGTCAGGTTCAAAAATTTTTATCTGACTTTTTTTTCTAACTAAATGTAATTGACAACAATTAGTTTAATTAACAGTATTTTGTTTGACCACTTTTATTAATTATGGGACTGATAGTCCATTATTGATTGTTATTTAAAAAAAATTATATTTTTTTTTAAATTGTAAATTTGATATTATTAAATAAAACATAAAAATAAAAATTTTATAAGTTATTTATTATTTAGAGTGTATGAAATAAAAAAATATAAATTAAATAAAGTATGATTAAAAAATTTAAATTACGTTGTTAAAATGTGCAATAAAAATACAAAATCAAAATGTGCAATAAAAATACAATATCAAGATAAAAATTTATAAAGTAGTTATTTATAAATAAATGTTATTAAATTTATTTAACTTCTCAATCCTATTTACTTTTTTTTTTTGGTGAAATGGATATATGAAAATTTATATTTAAAGTACTCTTATTTCATAAAAAAATTCTTTATTTTTATACATAAGTTTAATATATATAAAACAATTGTATTTTTCTTCAATATTATATTTAACATATTAAACTATCTTCAATTTTATTTTTTTTAAATTACTAAACTTTATTTTTATCATACCCTCTTTTAGTATTATACTATCTTCTTTAATTTTCTAACTGTTTTTTAAAAAAAAAATAAATAAATTAGACAATCTTCAACCCTATACATTTCATAACCATTCTTTATATTTATTATCATTTCTATCCCCTCACCAACCACGCTTATAATTCTCGTTAGCTTTCATTGTTTAATTCTTCAAATTTCACCTTTTCTTCATCTAACAACAATTAATTATCATAATATGCCGTTATCACAACTCTCTCACATCTTTTTTCAACACTTTTATTTAATTTTACAACGTAATTGAAAAGCGGTTATTATGGGTCCATCTACTGTACAGATGTACTTTTGTACAGATTTACAGATTTTTGTCTTTTATTGTTTTAAAAGCGTGTCACTAAAAGTGTTGCTTAAAGAAAAAGTGTTATCCTTAATCGTTAACTTGGCTCTGATACCAATTTTTAAAATGTAATTTCTTTTTCAAGATTATTAACTCTTCATATTTTGCTTCGAATGAGTTTATAATTTGTATAGATTTGGTTGATGGTACTTTATGATTTGTAATTTCATAAAAAGTATTGAGCATTTCTACTATTACTAATTTTTATAGTTTTTTTTTAATCTTGTTTTAGTTTATAATATTCTTTTTTGCTTTGATTATTGTATATAAAATCTTTTGTCTGTTTGTCTTTTTCTTTAATATAATTTTTCAAATCCTCCAAAACTTCTTTTATTTCTACACTTTCTGTTGTTTCTAAATATCTTTTTAATTTTTCAACTTCATTTTCCATTTTTTCTTTCAACAGCTTTAATTCTTTTAAGTCATAATATGGTGTTTCAGGCATTTATAAATTTTTTAAGTTTAGTTCCAACTTGTTTATATTTGTTCTTATTTCTATCCTTTTTATTATAAGGTCACTAATTTCGAACTGAAGATTATTTAATTCCCTTTTATACTCCCTTATTTTACTTTTTAATTTTTTCGCCCTTTTTCTTTTTATTTTGTTTTCTGGTCTTTCAATCTTTGTATACTTCATTATTTATCTTAGGATTTCTGCAAATTCTATCATCGATTCATCACTATTTTCTAGAGATTCTATTAATTTTTCTAACTCTTCAACTTCTCCTTTCAATTTGTCATAGATTATTTTTAGAGCTTCAAATGCTCTTTGATTTATTTCAGAAAACTGTAAATAATTCAACCGATTTTCTCTTTCAAAGAGCTCTTGTTTCTTGTCTTATTCATCAACATAAATTCTTTCTTTGTTTTTAAATATTATACTATGATGTCTATTTGTTAAGGCATAATTTATTGCATATGTAATTGAAAATGGTTCATCGTCTTGTTCCATTAGATTCTTTCTGTGAAATTTATAAGCCAAACTTATAGATCTTCCAAGATTTTCAGTTGATAAAGGTATAGCATACCCAAGATGGGCATTGAATTTAACATTTACGTTTGCCAAGTTTCCATGAACAATTCCAATTATTTGATCTATTGGGTCATCAGTAATTCTTTTGTCACAGATTGCTAAGCTTATTGGTGAATTAATTCCTTTCATATATGTAGATTTGATTAAGACTTGTATAGTACTAATATGAATCCATCCAATTTTAGATCTTTTTTGTTGATCCTTAATTTTCTCAATCTGTTTACTCAATTCTTCATCATTTATCAAAGCTATTTTAAGTTCTCCATTAGCAGATTTTATCTTTATAGGGCTTTCAAGTTGAATTTTTCCATAGTATATTATATTTTTTCTATTAAAGACTTCTTTTAAAAGATTTTGTTTATTAAAATTTTCATTTGATTTGAGATTTAATTCCGTTTTTAGAACAACCTGTTTTTCATTATCTAATAAGGCAGATAATCTATAATAATCAGATTCTTCCGTTAATTCTAAACTTTCTAAATAATTCATAACTATGAGATTAAGATAAAGGCGTACCTTTCTGGAGAAAAACTTCCTTTATTTAGAATATTTCACATAAGATGTTTTTATCTCCAGAGGGGAGATTGTAGATACTAACTCCAGAGGGGAGTTTAGAATTGGTTTTTCCTAAGGGAATTCTTCTTCAAACTATAGAATCGCCTCGTCCGCTTCCTCCTTGCTCTCCTAGCATATGAGTACTCTTAGCCTTCTGCTTTCTATTGTTTGATGCCTTCTACAATTGCCTAAGCAACCTATTTATAATGGTTGGGTCTGATGGACAATTCCCATCCTTACCCTTCTTATGACGTCATTGCTTACGTCATTGTTCATTATCTTGCACCAGCTACATTTTTTGTGCTCTATGACCTAAGCGCTTACGTCACTA
>NC_029772.3:43654634-43658655 GCF_000817695.3 Arachis duranensis | reverse complement strand
TTTTCTTCAATATTCATAATTTTAGTGATGGTTTTATTTTTAGATCTGTTATGTTGATTATATTTTGAAATTTTTCTTCTTTGGGATTCTCTTTTTCTTTATTTCTTTGAAATTTTATGGATACTAATATTTCTTCAAGCATATCTACTATAGAATTTAATTGTGGGTTAAAAGTATGATAAAGATGTGGGGAATCATTTCCATGATAACATTTCTTAGAAATTCCGTGTGAAAAATAAGTTTTTTCAGGTTTTTGAAGTCCTTCAATAAAACTTATAGTAAAATAGAGATTTTGAGAAAAATCATTTTGTATTGATTTTAAGAATTCGGTATCATTACAGTTAACATTAGTTAAAATTATTAATTTTTGGTCTATTAATTTTGATAACTTGATTATTTCTTCTCTTAAATCTTCTAATTTACTTTTTTCCATTAGGTGACGCTTTTCTTTGTGAAGAGTTACGGTTTAAAGTGTGACTTTAGAAAGTGTGGTGTAGACAAATCTTTAAATCTGTACCAACTTTGATCTGTATATTAAAATTCTCCGGTTATTATATTACCTTTTTCACTTATGATATAAATAATTGGCTCAAATATTTGATTTTAATTAATTCGGTTTCGTTAAGAAACCAATTAAAAAGATAACCAACTAAAATCAACCAGTTGGAAAATAGAAAATTTATTATAAAAAATAAAATAACTTTTAACTATTTTAATTTTTCAAATTTCAAAATTAAAAATACAAAAAATTAACTTAAATTAATTTAAATTGTAGTTAATTCTCTGGACTTTTTCTTACTTCACTTACTCAGTATTCATATTATTGGAAAAATTTAACACAGGTTTAAATCAAGAACCTGTCTAGCAACGGAAGTACCAAAAAATAATTTTTCCACAACCTGTGCAATTAAATGGGCAACACCAAAGATACTCCAAGCAGCAAATATAATGGCAGAAATTAAATAATCAGACACCAGAATTTTAACGTGGGAAAACCCCCAAAAGAGGGACAAAAAACTCACGGGACCTAGTCCAGAAAAATCTTCCACTATCAGAATAATGGGTACACAAATAGTCTTCCTAGTGACACTAGGGCATCTCAACAATCAACAAAATACATCACCAAAACTGGTGGAATCAACATAAACCCTCCACAAAGTGGGTATCTCAAATCAGGCAAAAGAGAAGGCAATACAACTAACAAGTTATATCCTAATGTTCATCTCTACACCATGAATAACATACTAAAATTTCATAAGAAATGGAGCAAGTTTACCAAGTCAATGTGATCATGGTTGGCATGTCCTTTTTCCCAATTTTCTTCCTCCCTCGACGCTGATGCTCTCTGTTTCTTTCTCTCTTTTCAAAAAATGAAAAGGTCCAACTCTCTCTCACTCTCACACCGTGGCTTAGCCACTTTCTCTCTTTATTTCTTTTTTTTTTGTTTTAAAAACTTGTGGGCCCTATTTGGTTGGGGACCCACCAACAAATCTCTCCCTCACCAGCTCAAGTGGGGATAGGCTGCTCTACCAAGCCCGCCTTCTCTTTGCAGGAATCAAACTTCACTGCAGGTAAACTCTTAGTCATCATATCTGAACCATTATCATCAGTATGGATCTTCTCAAGTGCATATGACTTCATCTCAAGCGCTTGACGTATCCAATGGTACCTCACCTCTATGTGCTTCGATCGAGAATGAAACATCGGATTCTTGCTAAGATGGATAGCACTCTGACTGTCACAAAATAACACAAACTTCTCTTGATTGATGCCTAACTCTTGTAGGAATTTCTTCATCCACAAGAGTTCCTTAGAAGCTTCAACAACAACAATGTATTCTGCCTCTGTAGTAGACAAAGCAACACGTTTCTGAAGTCGAGATTGCCACGACACAGCTCCCCCTGCAAAAGTCATCATATATCCAGAAGTAGACTTCCTTGAATCAAGATCTCCAGCCATATCTGCATCTGTGTAACCATCCAACACAGTTTGCCACTCCCAAAGCATAAACAAACTCTGAAAATAACATTAAGGTATCTGAGAATCCACTTTACTGCTTGCCAGTGTTCCTTGCCAGGATTAGAGAGAAACCGACTAACAACTCCAACGACATGAGCAATATCCGGCCTGGTGCAAACCATAGCATACATCAAACTGCCAACTGCAGATGCATATGAAATCTTCTTCATTTCCGCTTTCTCTTTCTCACTTGTAGGACATTGCTGCGAACTCAGCTTGAAATAACTAGCAAGTGGAGTACTAACAGGTTTGGAATTACTCATGTTAAACCTCTCTAAAACCTTCTCAATGTACTTCTGCTGCAACAACCACAGTTTCGCATTCTTCCTGTCACGAGTGATACTCATGCCAAGGATTTTCTTTGCAGGACCCAAATCCTTCATAACAAAGGATCTGTTCAAGAATTTTTTAAGACTTTCAATCTTCTTAGTGTCATGACCAACAATCAATATGTCATCAACATAAAGCAAGAGAATTATAAAATCACCATCAGAGAATTTCTTAACATAGACACAATGATCAGAAGAAGTCTTACTATACCCATGACCTTCCATAAAGGAATCAAACTTCGTGTACCACTGCCTTGGCGCTTGCTTCAACTCATATAAGCTCTTCTTCAACTTGCATACAAGGTGCTCCTTTCCTTTAACCTCGAAACCCTCTAGTTGCTCCATATAGATTTCTTTATCTATGTCACCGTGAAGGAATGTAGTTTTCACATCAAGCTGCTCAACCTCTAAATTCAAGCTAGCCGCCAATCCAAGCACAACTCGAATAGAGGACATCTTCACAACTGGAGAGAAAATCTCCTCAAAATCAATACCTTTCTTTTGCTCAAAGCCTTTCACAACCAATCGAGCTTTGTACCTTGGTCGTGAGACATTTTCATCCGCTTTCAACTTGAACACCCATTTATTCTTGAATGCTCTCTTACCCTTCGGCAACTTCACCAATTCAAAAGTATGATTCTCATGCAAGGATTTCATTTCTTCTTACATGGCCTTCAACCAATCTTCCTTATGCTCATCAGACATAGCTTCTTGGTAGCTCTCCGGCTCTCCAGTTTCAGTGTTCATCACATACTCATGAGGAGAGTATTTCTGAGAAGGATGACGCTCTCTAGTAGATCTTCTCAATTTAGGCTCAATTGGTGGTTTAGGTGGAACTTCAACATCTGGCACCTCAGGTTGAGGTGTAGGTTCATCATGCAAATTATCACCATCATTATCAACTTGTACATCTCTCCCATCAACAGGAGGTCTAGTGGAAGGACCAGGTTCATCATCAATAGAATGCCTAGCAGTTATTGACTTATCTATCTTCTCAAGATCTTCAATAGTTTGGTCTTCAAGAAAAATCACATCTCGGCTTCTAATTATCTTCTTGCTCACCGGATCCCATAATCTGTAACCAAAGTCTTCGTGACCATAACCCATGAAGATACACTGCTTTGACTTCCCATCAAGTTTAGACCTTTCATCTCTTGGAATGTGAACAAAAGCTCTATAGCCGAACACTCGCAAGTGACTATAGGAGACATCTTTCCCTCTCCAAAATTTCTCTGGAACATCACCATTTAGTGGAACAGAATGAGAAAGGTTGATCAAATCTACTGCAATCCTCATTGCTTCACCCCAAAAGGATTTAGGCAACTTTGCATGAGAGAGCATACACCTGACTCTATTATTGATAGTACGATTCATTCTCTCAGCAACTCCATTATGTTGAGGAGTCTTAGGAACCGTCTTCTCAAGTTTAATCACATGTCCTTTACAATACTCTTCAAACGGACCCCTGTATTCACCACCATTATCTGCTCGAACACATTTCAATTTCCTTCCTGTTTCTCTTTCAACACTTGCATGAAAGTGTTTGAAGATACCGAGCACCTGGTCTTTAGATTTCAAAACAAAAGCCCACACTTTTCGAGAATAATCATCAATAAAAGTAACATAATATGATGCACCACCTAGTGTCTTAGCATCCATAGTGCAAACATCAA
>NC_029772.3:43642461-43654418 GCF_000817695.3 Arachis duranensis | reverse complement strand
CACAACTTTGCTTGCAACCGGTAGAGAGTAGTGAGACTATTGTCTTCTCTAGCAACAATGAGAGCTCCTTTGGTAACCTTGTATTTTCCACTACCAAAACCCCTCTTGATCTAATGCCTTCACTGAAATGAGATTGAACCGCATATCTGGCGCATACCTAACATTCTTCAACTGCAATACCCCTCTTGATCCAATGCCTTCACTGAAATGAGATTGAACCGCATATCTGGCGCATGCCTAACATTCTTCAACTGCAACTTGCATCACATGTTAGTTTCAAGCCACATATCACCCATACCAATGATATCACACACTCCTTTATCTCCCAATTTGATCTTGCCAAAATTTCCAACAGTATAGGAAGTGAAAAATTCACGCTTCGGAGTGACATGACATGAGGCACCAGAGTCCATAATCCAAGTGGAATCATCACAGACAAGATTTACATAATTTTCATCATATGTGATAAGAACATCTTCATAAACAATAGCAGCAGTTTCTTTATCACTATCTTTACCTTTGTCTTCGTTTCTTCCCCTTGATTGTTCTCTTTTCAAGAATCTACAATACCTCTTGATATTCCCCGGCTTGCCACAATGGTGACAAATGAACTCCTTTCTTGGCTTGTACTTTCCTCTTGACTTGCTTCGACTCTCTGACCTGTCAGAATTGTGAGGTTTTCTACTTTGACTTCTCCCCCGTGACTATAAAACAAGTGCTTCTGACTGTGAAGAGGCATTAGTCAAACCTCGCTCTCTTCTTCTGGCTTCTTCATTCAACATGCTCTCTTTAACCATTGCTAACGTCAACTTTCTTTTTGGAGCTGAGTTAGTCCGTGTCACAACCAGAACTTCCCAACTATCAGGCAAAGAGCTCAATAACAACAAAACTTGCAACTCATCATTCAAAGTGATTTCATTATTTGTCAGTTAGTTCACTGTCTCCTGAAAAATGCTCAAGTGCTCCGACATTAATTTACCTTAAACATACTTCATATTGACAAGCTTCCTAATCAAGAATGCTTTGTTTTGCACATTCTTTCTCTCATATAACTCCTTCAATTTCTTCCACATCTTCTCAGCATTCGTTTCGGTGTCAACATGTGGATACACACTAAGATCAAGCCATTGCCTAATCAAAGCAACTGCCTTCTGATTCAGCTTCTTCCATTCAGCATCGGATTTAGTACCTTTGGATTTATCTCCCTCCACAGGATCATGCAAGTCCTTACTATACAACATATCTTCCATGAGGGTCTTCCAAATTGAATAATTTTGAGAATTTAATTTGATCATATTCGGTCCATGAGTATTTTTCTCTATTTAATCAGCACAAAAATAAACAACCAAAGCTCTGGATACCACTTTGTTGGGAAAACTCAACACAGATTTAAATCAAGAACCTGTCTAGTAGCGGAAGTACCAAAAAATAATTTTCCCACAACCTGTGCAATTAAATGGGCAACACCAAAGATACTCCAAGCAGCAAATATAATGGCAGAAATTAAATAATCAGACACCAGAATTTTAACGTGGGAAAACCCCCAAAAGAGGGACAAAAAACCCACGGGACCTAGTCCAGAAAAATCTTCCACTATCAGAATAATGGGTACACAAACAGTCTTCCTAGTGACACTAAGGCATCTCAACAATCAACAAAATACATCACCAAAACTGGTAGAATCAACATAAACCCTCCACAAAGTGGGTATCTCAAATCAGGCAAAAGAGAAGGCAATACAACTAACAAGTTATATCCTAATGTTCATCTTTACACCAGGAATAACATACTAAAATTTCATAAGAAATTGAGCAAGTTTACCAAGTCAATGTGATCAAGGTTGGCATGCCCTTTTCCCCAATTTTCTTCCTCCCTCGACGCTGATGGTCTCTGTTTCTTTCTCTCTTTTAAAAAAATGAAAAGGTCCAACTCTCTCTCACTTTCACACCGTGGCTTAGCCACTTTCTCTCTTTATTTCTTTTTTTTTGTTTTAAAAACTTGTGGGCCCCACTTGGTTGGGGACCCACCAACACATATGAATCAAACTCTTTGTATACGTGCATACATATTTTATCTAATTTTGTAAGGAAAAGTATATAGAACCAAAAGGTTACCAGGCAAAAACTAAACAAAACCATATTAATTTATATTAATAATTAATTTTAAATTTTTTAAATTCAAAATTTAAAAAATTAAAAATTGATTAACTAAACCTAATTAAAACCTATAAAAACCTTCCTTTTCTCTCTCACATTAATCTACCCATCTCTAATAATTACACACACAGATCTCTCTCTCACCGTTAGGTCCTCTCCGCCTCACCACCACAACCCACTCCTCCGATCGCTTCCGCTTTTAGTTGAAACTGTCTTTACCAGATCGGGAACTTGTGAACCTTATGTTCAGACTCGGGTTCGAGTCTCAGAGTTTCTGCGCGTCAGCGCACGTGACTTCTCCCTCGAAGCCGGCGTCAACAGCGACAGTGACAGGCGCGTTGAGACCAAGTAGCTCCGGCATAAGCCTGAGGCCGATTGTGCTATCTAAGGAGGCGACGGAGCCCATCAATGATGAGTCGGTTTGTCCGAGACTATTCAGTTTTGACTTTGAGCATCCAACATGCACTGAAGAGGATGTCAAGGAGCTCATATGGAGGAAATCTGTCAAGTTCAATCCAGATCCACCTTCTCACTAATTGATTTCTGTTACCACATAAATACCATCATCATCCTATGTAGATGATTTGCTAGGGACAACAAACTTCTCTTCTTTTGTAATCTTAGACTTAAATGTCACCAACCAGGTTATAAACAAAATTTCTCGTGGATGTTACAAGCATTTAAACAAAAATATAAAAAAACATTTATTTAATATGAAAAAAACATCCTAATACTTAACAAAAGAAATATCTAATTATATTTTAGTAAAAATAATTAAATATCTATAAAATTTAAAAAAATATGAATTTTTTAAAGAAATAAAGGCATTCATATTTGTAATACAAAAAAATTCGAAAAATATATAAAAGAACATCCATTTAGTATAAAAAAGAAACATTCTGATACTTAGCAGAAAAAACATCCATATATATTAATTCGTAGAAATTTTAAATTCACCAAAAATATTTTAACTGATTTTTGGCTAATACCCTTTTAATTCCCAAACATTGCTCATTTTGTAAAGTTACATGTATAATTATTTTTCCCGACAAGTTTTGTATAAAACTTTATAAAACTTGTGTGCCAATCTTGGTTAATAAAAGATGGACAAAAAATGATGATTGTTAAATAAATAAAGTAATCTTTGTAAGTGAAAAAATAAATGTGACTTAAGTAACTCATATTTGAGTATATTTTTTAGAAAGTTATTTTGATCGCATCCTTATACATGGAACAAAAAATATGTATTAACCCTTATTTTATTTAAAAATATTATGGGTTATTCTATTGTGCTCATAATTAAAATTTTTTAATTAAATAACTTTTCTGTATTCAAATTTTTTTGAAAAATAAATTTAAATTGTATTGAATTAAATTTTAAATTGAGATAAATACTTTTTGATATTTTAAATTAAAAAAAATAAATAAGAGTGTATATTTTTATCATTGCATTTCTATGGCTGGTTACACTCTTATTTATTTTTTATGAAGTAAAAATATCAAAAAGTATTTATCTTAATTTAAAATTTAATTCAATACAATTTAAATTTATTTTTCAAAAAAATCAAAATACAGAGAAGTTATTTCAACAAAAATTTTCAATTATGAGCACAATAGAATAACCTATAATATTTTCAAATAAAATATCTTGATTTTTAAATAAATTTAATAACATTTATTTATAAATAACTACTTTATAAATTTTTATCTTGATTTTGTATTTTTATTACACATTTTAACAATGTAATTTAAATTTTTTTAATCATACTTTATTTAATTTATATTTTTTTATTTCATACATTCTAAATGGTAAATCACTTATAAATTTTTTATTTTTATTTAATAACATCAAATTTACAATTTAAAAAAATATAATTTTCTTTTAAAATAATAAAAAAATAGTTAAATAAGATATAATAATATCTGTTGGATCGCCATTATTCATAATATTAATAACAATTACGTATGCTACACTATTTCCCTAATTATTATTATTATTATTATTATTATTATTATTATTATTATTATTATTATTAATGTGTTCTGGAGTGATTTATTTTGTTGTGGGTTATAATATGTGCTCTATATTTTTTTTACTAACAAATAAATGCATCTTCAAAATTCATCAATAATGGGCCATCAGCCCCATAATTAACTGAAGTGGTCAAACAGAACACTGTTAATTAAGTTAATTGCTATCAATTACATCTAGTTAAGAAAAAAAGTCAAATCAAATAAAAATTTTCTAACCTGACACATATTTGATAGCAACATAAATGTTATCAGATATTATACTAACATGTCTTTATTATTACCATGCCAACTCAGTTCATCACATGATGAAAAAAATATGTATTATCACCGTAGCATTGCCTGTAAATCTCTTCTCCAATTTCTTTTCACAAAACCATATGCCAAATACATTTTTGCTATGAACATCAATTTGCTCAGAATCACATCATACATAGGACTTGGATTCTCCATGAGTACATGCATAACAAAACACCCAATTTAAGCCAATTGACACCTCTAATACCACATATTTGACACAGGTACCACCAATTCAAATCAAATTGCAACTTAGGGAAAAACTCCTTTCGCATTTAGCAAAACATTAGTTGAAGAAAATCTAAGTGGCCTAAAATGGATTTTGGTGAAGTTCCACAAAAACAACATGCCTTACAAAATTCCTCCTAATCATCATAACCATTTTACTCACGGGTCATTGTAAATTCCATTCAGCAACAAATACTTGACGTAGGCATACGTTATATCATTTCACCCTGGTAGCATATAAAGCCTTAATAATCTTAAATTTTTAGTTTGGTTTTGGTACAACCCAATTGTGGCAATATTGTACAAAAGCCACAACATTAGCTTTAGTGATAGCGATAGCCAAGAAACCACAAATAAACACCAAGCAAGTAAATCTAAATCTCTTTGATAAGGATTAGAAACATTTTCAAAGCATATTAAAAGAAAAAAAAAAGGCTCATTGCCATCAAGATTGAGAGAATTCTCAGTATATCCAAACTCACATTTTGATTATGTAAAACTCTAATAAGGAGAGACAATCAACACCATCTTCACATTAGAAATGTATTTTTCTTTTTGTTTTTCATCCATTGAGAGATTCAATCAATCGATAATAAATTAACAAGAAGATAGAATAAGCAATAAAATTAATTAAGCAAACAACTTTTTTTATATTCAATGATGTCTAATCTAGACAGCAGACATAAATATTATGATAAGGTTCTCATACAATAACAGAGGACAAAACCCTCTTTCTAGAATTTAATTTAATTATATAGTAGTTAAAATTCCAAGTTCAGAAGCAGAACATAGATGCTATTAACTAGCATACAAAGAGCATAATAGAGATTAGCATGAACGCCTTAGCGTTTCTTTATATGATTTATATACGCACCTAAGTCTCTCTTTTTTAATGATTTCAATTCCAAAAATAGGAAGCACGATCTATGACCAATTGACCATTCCTCTAATAATGATAACAATAACGCTAAGGAAATAAGAGGGGGTCCAACTAAAAACCTATCAACTCCTGTTGGGTTGGGACCACAAAGCCTACTTCACCTCAGCAACATCCAAAATTCACCCAGGTAAATAAAATTAACCTAACTAAACCCTCTCATCTCTTTTCACCATTTCACCATAGCAGAACTCTAAAACCATCCACGACAGCGCCACACTACCAGGTTTATTGCGTGACGTTCTCCTCCTTCGTCAACAGACACAGCACCTCGGTCCACCACGTGCGGTTAACAGCCGGCCTCTAAAGCTCACTCCAGAACACCGCAATGCTTCCATCCCGTCAACGTGGTCACTGGCGTGTTAATCGGAGTCTTGCCCATCTCTGCTGTAGCGACGTCGTGCCACCCAGGTCCGAGGAACAAGGGGGTTCTCCTTCTCACAAAAAGTGCGCCACTGCTGCTGCATGTCACTGTTGGCAGTGCCATTGAAGCCTCTCTGCTCTGCTCTATAGAACGCAGTAGGACGTCCCCTGTCCCACCTCAAAACATAGCTTGACAAAATTAATTGGTTAGTGTTTAATAATTGGTGTTGATTGATGTAGGGTTTGAGTACCATGGATCATACTTGTTGGATGTTGCCTTTAATTTGGGTATAATTAAGGATTTGTTAGATGTTGCTTTTGATTTCATTTGCAAGTTTTATTAAAGGATTTGGTTATTGTATTTCATTTTGCTAGATGATCTTTTCTATTATATTTGCATTCTTTAGGTTGGAACTATTGAATGTATACATTAATTGATTTTTTTGTAAAGTTGATTTTTTCAACAGGATGCCCCTGATTTGTTGCTACAACTTAGCATCATACATAAACATAGATTTTCTTTCATACTTCATATGCATTCCAACTTGTTTTGTTATCATATGTGAATGCATCTTCAAAACAACTTTACATTTAAACTTGAGGTGCTGTTAGATTCTACGTGTGATCATGACTTTTGAATATGATTCAAATTGTGGTATTTCATATTCCAAAACATGAACTTGAGGTATGTTTGGGTACTACTAAACTCAGCCCCCTGTTGGTTATGAATAGCAATATGAACTTGGGATGTTTGTGTGCCTTTGGCCATTGGTTGATCCTAGTTTGCTAGTTTTATTCTTATTTTTTCCCTTCTCTTTGACACTAAATGCTAATTATGTCCAATTATCTGTTAGTCAATTGTTTAGGGGAAGATTGCAATTGATTATATTGTATGTCAATTTTTGTTGGTTTCATTAATTGCGATTTTAAGAAGGACAATATTTTAGATAGTGAGGGAAGGTGGTGATTTATATAGCATGACTAGAATTTTAATTCATTTGAACAATCATTTTGGTAAGAATTTCTATTTTATTTGCATTCTTTAGGTGGAAACAATTGAATGTACACATTAATTGATTTTGATTTTCGAGGGACAGAAGTTAATTTTCTATTTTGCTTTATGATGCAGTGTTCTTTCACCTGCTTGCAGATTGAACTTGGTTTTCATATGTTTTTTCCTAAATTATTATTCACTTTAAGATAGTTTACTAAGAATATGTCTTTGATGTGCACAACAGTTTTATACTGATTTAAGAAACAAGCTATATGTTCATTATCTAAACTTGAACTAAATTGCTGACATGTTTTTCCAACTACATGGGTTCTTGTTTGTATGGCTAGGTTAGTTTATAGTTTCAGACTTGTTAGCCAACTTTAGACTCCAATTAATTTCATTTCACTGAGATTTGTTTGTGATCAAGTTGAAGACAAATTTCATTCACTCAAATTTATTTTATTCTTTTCACTGTCATTGTTATAAACGGTTGGATTTCATCTACTTTTATTTCCTTAGCAATAATAGTGTATAATTAAGGACTTTTTGGATGCTGCTTCTGATTTCATCTACAGATTTTATTAAAGATATTGGGCATGGTGTTATGTAACTATTTTTTGTGAACAAGCACCAGGGTTCTGTTGCCGAAAAGCTAATCAAGATGGAAAAAAGGTCAAATGATATCTACCGTTATCGACCTGTCATTCCATATGATCCTATTTGTGACTTACAGCTACTGTTGCCATTGATAGAAATTATTAGAGTCACGATGCTTGCCCAGCTACATTCATGACATGATGAGCAAGCTAACTAAAAACAAAGACATTGAGAAGCATGCGGAGATTGATGAAATCGGATTCAGATTCTTAAGGCTTGTTCCGAATTGGTCTGTGAAGCAGGCCATCATAATTCACCTGGCCGTGTCGTATGAGGTTAAGACAAGAACTTTTATACTCGACGTTGGAAACATCCGCCTCAATGCCGAGTTAATCGGGTAGGTTTTCGACATTTCGTTTAGTGGTAAATTCCACTCTCCGAATTACTTAGTGTTCCATAAGCATATTCGTGCAAATATTATTGGGTATATATATTTTACCTTGCACTGATGAATCAAAATGTTGTAGGCGATCCATTCCCAACCCTGGATGAGGAAAATTCGGCCCATGTGGCTATCAAAAAGAGGTTTCATAGACGGACAACAACTGAACTCCGGGATTTAATTTATACCTGTCCTATTGCAATGAAATCAGACAGGATGGAGTTTAGGAGATATTTCTTACTGGTGGTAATGAAAATGTTGCTGTGCCTTACAACACAACAGGGCAGTCGAGAAGTATAAGTTTAAAGGGAACAAAACTTATGAGGGCTGCATGTTCGTCATGCTGGTAGGACGCATTCAATGACTATCAGTAAATTGAGCATGTCACTTTTGTTGTAAAGTATAACTTGTCCCCTTCTTCTATCCAGGTACTCTATTTTCAGCGGTTGCAATACCATCAACTTGACAAATGTCATGAGCATGAGCCATGGCTCGCTATATGGACCTCGGAAAGTCTAGAAAGCAAGGCGCAATATATTATTTTCGAGGTACTCACTTCTTTCTAGAAATCGATTACTTTATGCCAGTATGTCAATGAATGCTGCTTCTGAGAGGCAGCATGATGTTTCTTTTCTTTGCTAAATGGTTGTTTAATTTCTACATATGTTTTCCGATTTCAAATGTGTTAGGTAGTTGGGAATGACTCCGTTTTTTTAAGATGTCCATGTTTTTTTTTGTGTTTCTGGTTTTTGTGTTAGTGATACTTGGGCATTTGATTTTGATCCATGATTCTTTTCATTTCTTAAATCAGGGGCGCCTCTTGACTAGAAAAGGGAAAAAGTGAAGATGTACAAGGCCGATCATCTCAAACTAAAAGGAGAAAAGCAGCAAAAAAAAAACACAACAAAAGCGTGGACAAAAAGCTTCGGTTGCACCAAGGGTAAGCACGTATTTACGACTTAGCGTGTTAATAAATTGACTTCAGTATTATTTATTTGATTCGCACTAGTTCTACAAACAGGAAAGCTCCATCGGTAGAGAGAGCGAGCAGGAAGCAATAGAAAGACGACCAACTGGAAGCACAACAAATCCACCTCCAACTAGAAAATGCTCACGGCATGTGGAGAGATTGAAACTAGCCCGAAAGTGAGTATATGTTTATGGTTGTGTATGGATTAAATTTTCGACTAGCTTAAGTATTTTCAAAAGGTTGATTTCAATGTAATTGTATGTTTCTTTAAGTAACATATTCGATGTGCATAAAACAGATAAGCAGGTTAGCTACCAAGAAAAAGAGGGGGGGGGTATAAAAAGGACCGATCACCTAGGTCCAACCGAAAATTATCTTATGAAAAAGGATCTCCTAATGAGCCAAGATGATGAAAAGGACAATGAACCTTTTGCAAAGAGGAGGCGTCGATTGTTTCAACAGGGCGTTGACCAACAGAAAACAAGTTCGGAGACCCCCGAGACAACCTTAATCAGGAAAACACACCCCATGAAACAACTGATTCCAGAGTTCTCGATGCAGGCACACTCTCCGTAGTACTAGTGCAACATCAAGAATGGGAATTCGATGGGCAAGTTTTCTATGAAAAACTCTTTTTTTGGGTATATTTTGCTCGTTAGGAAATTAGAAAATGTATGCATACAAAATTTACTTTTCTCTAACATTGGTTGATTTTCATGCAGTAACCCTGATTTTTTGTTGATGCGAGACTCAGAGAGCGAAAGGATATGGGAATACCTTGAGCAACTTCAGTACACGGAGTCCCTACAGACCGTGATGCCAGCCACTCCATCTTGTAGGACACCTAGTCCCCCGAGCAACTAGATTTCACCCGGAATGACTCGGATGAAAAAGAACCCTACCCAATGTACTCCTATAAAAGTGAATCAGTTGCTAAAGGGGAGAAAGCCCGATGAGGATGATGAGGATCAAGTGCGACGATGGACTATCAATGCGTCGTTGGGGGGAAGAGCAGACCGTGGCGTCGTATGACGGAAGGCTACATCTAGTACTACTCCGAGAGGACCTATGCACACTACAACCCCGTCGCTGGGTCAACAGCAATGTAAGTAGAACATACTAACACTTTGCTAGAATGAATGGAGTTCTTAATAAATATAATCTCTCATAAAGACGACCCTAACCAATTAAAATTGACCGTGTAGATCGTTTAGTGGATGTGTTTCACTTTTAATGACTCAAAATAATCACGGTTTTAGGATGACTTCTACTTTATTCCTTCCAAAATTTTGGTATGAATGATTTTGTGGATTTTCAGTGTTTATTTGTGTACTAAAACTAATTAATGTTATTTTAACAAAAAACGGTGTTGTAAAAGAGGAACCTGGAATCTTTCAGGGAGGTCCCGACCTTGAGTTATATGGGGTTGGGTCCTCACTTTGGTGCCGATTCCAGATATTTTGACAAAGTAGCAGCTTCCAGGAGAAAATGGGTAAGTCAATGAGCTAGATGACTAAAAACTGTATGGTACTTGCCTCTTACTTTACAACATTTAATTACATTGAATGAACTAATACTTGTATGTTACTATTTTGATAGGTTTGTTTACAACGTAGTGGTTTTTATGTGGATCTTACTTCTGATAGGCCTTAGGATGTTTTTTCATTGCGAATTAGATGGTTCTAGATTTGCTTCTGAGTTTTCATGTCTTACGCATTTGCGGTTGCATTTACTTAATTGAGCACTGATTGGCTTTTGTTTCCTTAGATATTCCTCAACAGGTTTCATGTGTTAACATTTTTGTGATTGTATGTTTTTAGTGATAAAATTGTGGATGTCTTTGGTTCAGTAAGCATTGCATTGGCTTATTATACTAAAAACTATATGGTTCTTGCCTCTTATTCTAGGTGTTTGATGCCATTGAATGAACTAATGCTTATATGTTACTGTTTTGATATGTTTGTTTACAACGTAGTGATTTTTCTTCATCTGTATTGATCGTCATTGGTGGTTGTATGCCTTTGAGGTTCCTAAAAAAAGATTGTGGGTACTGAATAGTATGCATTCAGGAGCGCATAATGATGAACGGTTGAAAATAGATGCTTATGCGATAAGCATATATCACCCAATTAGTGCAACAACATCTTCACTCGTTAAACATGTAATATAGCTAAACTGTAGTTGCTTTTGAGGGGAGAATTATTGAAGACATAGCTAAAGTGTCGATGCCCGCATACGAGCCCACGGAAAATGGCCTGACTCGTTTCTATGCCAGCATCCCAAAATAACCTAACCGGTCAGTTGAAATGCCACCTATCAATAATCTTACTAGCAATTCACTTGATATATATACTTAGTCTCGTGGTTAAAAATAATATTTCTATCTATGCATATAGCTGTGATTGTGATGTATACGTGGTGCACGAAATTGTGATCACTACAACACAAATAATCCAAGAACTTGGTGTTCAACACCATGGCATAAACACAACTTCGCACAACTAACCAGCAAGTGTACTGGGTCGTCCAAGTAATAAACCTTACGCGAGTAAGGGTCGATCCCACAGAGATTGTTGGTATGAAGCAAGCTATGGTCACCTTGTAAATCTTAGTCAGGCAAACTCAAATGGTTATGAATGATGAATAAAACATAAAGATAAAGATAGAGATACTTATGTAATTCATTGGTAGGAATTTCAGATAAGCGTATGAAGATGCTTGGTCCCTTCCGTCTCTCTGCTTTCCTACTGTCTTCATCCAATCCTTCTTACTCCTTTCCATGGCAAGCTGTATGCAAGGGTTTCACCGTTGTCAGTGGCTACCTCCCATCCTCTCAGTGGAAATGTTCAACGCACCCTGTCACAGCACGGCTATCCATCTGTCGGTTCTAGATCAGGCCGGAATAGAAACCAGTGATTCTTTTGCGTCTGTCACTAACACCC
>NC_029772.3:43638890-43639753 GCF_000817695.3 Arachis duranensis | reverse complement strand
GGGAAGAGGTGTGGAGGTGATTGGTGAATGGGTGAAGAAGAAGAGAGAGGGTGGTGGGGTTGGTGGGGATCCTGTGGGGTCCACAGATCCTGAGGTGTCAAGGAAAAGTCATCCCTACACCAAGTGGCAAGCAAAATTGCTCTTCATGCCAATTCTGGCGTTAAACGCCGGGCTGGTGCCCACTTCTGACGTTTAACGCCAAGTTCTTGCCCTTTTCTGGCGTTTAACGGCAGTCTGGTGCCCCTTTCTGGCGTTAAACGCCTAGAATGGTGCCAGACTGGGCGTTAAACGCCCATCTGCTAGCCTTACTGGCGTTTAAATGCCAGCAAGATCTTCCTCCAGGGTGTGCTATTTTTCTTTCTGTTTTTCATTCTGTTTTTGCTTTTTCAATTGATTTTGTGACTTCTCATGATCATCAACCTACAGAAAATATAAAATAACAAAAGAGAATAGATAAAATATAGCATTGGGTTGCCTCCCAACAAGCGCTTCTTTAATGTCAGTAGCTTGACAGAGGGCTCTCATGGAGCCTCAGAGATGCTCAGAGCAATGTTGGAACCTCCCAACACCAAATTTAGAGTTTGAATGTGGGGGTTCAACACCAAACTTTAGAATTTGGTTGTGGCCTCCCAACACCAAACTTAGAGTTTGACTGTGGGGGCTCTGTTTGACTCTGTTTTGAGAGAAGCTCTTCATACTTCCTCTCCATGGTGACAGAGGGATATCCTTGAGCCTTAAACACAAAGGATTCTTCATTCACTTGAATGATCAATTCTCCTCTATCAACATCAATCACAGCCTTTGCTGTGGCTAGGAAGGGTCTGCCAAGGATGATGGATTCATCCATGCACTTCCCAGTCTCG
>NC_029772.3:43637504-43638749 GCF_000817695.3 Arachis duranensis | reverse complement strand
ATTTTTGTAGCTTGCACCTCAAAGATCCCTAGCTTCTCCATTACAGAGAGAGGCATGAGGTTTACACTTGACCCTAGGTCACACAAGGCCTTCTTGAAGGTCATGGTGCCTATGGTGCAAGGTACTGAAAACTTCCCAGGATCCTGTCTCTTTTGAGGCAGTTTCTGCCTAGACAAGTCATCCAGTTCTTTGGTGAGCAAAGGGGGTTCATCCTACCAAGTCTCATTTCCAAATAACTTGTCATTCAGCTTCATGATTGCTCCAAGGTATTTAGCAACTTGCTCTTCAGTGACATACTCATCCTCTTCAGAGGAAGAATAATCATCAGAGCTCATGAATGGCAGAAGTAAGTTCAATGGAATCTCTATGGTCTCATTTTGAGCCTCAGATTCCCAAAGTTCCTCATTGGGGAACTCATTGGAGGTCAGTGGACGTCCATTGAGGTCTTCCTCAGTGGCGTTCACTGCCTCTTCTTCCTCCCAGAATTCGGCCATGTTGATGGCCTTGCACTCTCCTTTTGGATTTTCTTCTGTATTGCTTGGAAGAGTACTAGGAGGGAGTTCAGTAATTTTCTTGCTCAGCTGACCCACTTGTGCCTCCAAATTTCTAATGGAGGACCTTGTTTCAGTCATGAAACTTTGAGTGGTTTTGATTAGATCAGAGACCATGGTTGCTAAGTCAGGGTGGTTCTGCTTAGAACTCTCTGTCTGTTGCTGAGAAGATGATGGAAAAGGCTTGCTATTGCTAAACCTGTTTTTCCCACCATTATTGTTGTTGAAACCTTGTTGAGGTCTCTGTTGATCCTTCCATGAAAGATTGGGATGATTTCTCCATGAAGGATTATAGGTGTTTCCATAGGATTCTCCCATGTAATTCACCTCTTCCATTGAAGGGTTTTCAGAATCATAAGCTTCTTCTTCAGATGAAGCCTCCTTAGTACTACCTGGTGCATTTTGCATTCCAGACAGACTTTGAAAAATCATATTGACTTGCTGAGTCAATATTTTGTTCTGAGCCAATATGGCATTCAGAGTGTCAATCTCAAGAACTCCTTTCTTCTGATTTCTCCCATTGTTCACAGGATTTCTGTCAGAAGTGTACATGAATTGGTTATTTGCAACCATTTCAATCAGCTCTTGAGCTTCTGTAGGCGTCTTCTTCAGATGAAGAGATCCTCCAACAGAGCTATCCAAAGATATCTTGGATAGTTCAGAGAGACCATCATAGAAAATACCTATTATGCTC
>NC_029772.3:43635462-43637332 GCF_000817695.3 Arachis duranensis | reverse complement strand
TGGAAAGAACTTTGCCAAGAAGGCATTGACTAGCTTTTCCCAAGAGTTCAGGCTTTCTTTAGGTTGTCAGTCCAACCATATTCTAGCTCTGTCTCTTACAGCAAAGGGAATAGCATGAGCTTGTAGACTTCAAGATCAACTCCATTGGTCTTAACAATATCACAGATCTACAAGAACTCAATTAAAAACTGATAAGGATCTTCTGATGGAAGTCCATGAAACTTGCAGTTCTGTAGTAGTAGAGAAACTAATTGAGGCTTTAGCTCAAAATTGTTTGCTTCTATGGCAGGGATTGAGATGCTTCTTCCATAGAAGTTGGAAGTTAGTGTAGTAAAATCACCAAGCATCTTCCTTGCATTGTTTTTTGGTTCGGCCATAATTGTTTCTTTTGCTGCTTCCTTTTCGATAATTTTAGTGAGGTACTCTTCAGAGTTTTGTGCTTTAGCTGCTTTTAGCTTCCTCTTAAGATGTTCTTCTTCTTTGAAGATCTCTGTTAGGTTCTCTACAGAGAATTGTGCCTTAGCTTCTCTTAGCTTTCGCTTCAAGGTCCTTTCAGGTTCAGGGTCAGCCTCAACAAGAATGCTTTTGTCTTTGCTCCTGCTCATATGAAAGAGAAGAGAACAAGAAAATATGGAATTCTCTATGTCACAGTGTAGAGATTCCTTGAGGTGTCAGAGGAAAAGAAAAATGGAAGGAAGAGGTAGAAAATTCGAACTTATCAAGAAAGATGGAGTTCGAATTGTGCATTAGGGAATAGTGTTAGTCCATAAATAGAAGGATGTGAGAAGAGGGGAAGAAATTTTCGAAAATAATTTAAAAAGAATTTAAAAACATTTTGAAAAACTTTAATTGATTTTCGAAAACCAAGATTGAGAAAGAGGTAAAGTGATTTTTGAAAAAGATTTTGAAATTAGAAATAAAAAAGATTTGATTGAAAACTTATTTTGAAAAAGATGTGGTTGAGAAGATATGATTGGTTTTAAAAAGATGTGATTGAGAAGAGATGATTTGAAAAACATTTTAAAAAGATTTGATTTTAAAAATTAATAACTTGGCTAAGAAGAAAAGATATGATTCAAACATTAAACCTTTCTCAACAGAAAAGGCAACATACTTGAAATGTTGAATCAAATCATTAATTGATAGCAAGTATCTTTGAAAATAGAAAGAAATTGATTTTGAAAAAGATTTGATTTTGAAAAGATTTTGAAAACTTGAAAAAAAAAATTTGCATTGAAAACAGAATCTTCCCTCTTGTGCCATCCTGGCGTTAAACGCCCAGAATGGTGCACATTCTGGCGTTTAACCTCCAAACTACTACCCTTTTGGGCGTTAAACGCCCAGCCAGGCACCCTGGCTGGCGTTTAAACGCCAGTTTGCCCTTCTTCACTGGGCGTTTTGAACGCCCAGCTTTTTCTGTGTGATTCCTCTGCTGACTGTTCTGAATCTTCAATTCCTTGTATTATTGACTTGAAAAGACACAAATTAAAAATATTTTTGGATTTTTAATAATAAGGAATAATCAAAATGCAACTAAAATCAAATAGCAATGCATGCAAGACACCAAACTTAGCAGTTTGTCTACTACTGACACTAACAAAATGAGAATGCATATGAGACACAAAAACACTCAAGTCAATAGAATTCAAAGATCAGAGCAATGAAATTTTCAAGAACAACTTGAAGATTAATGAAGACACATGCATGAATGCAAGAGGAATAGAAACATGCAATTGACACCAAACTTAACATGAAATACTAGACTCAAATTTTTTTTTTTGGATTTTTTTTGATTTTGTAATTTTTTTGTGCTTTTTCGAAAATTAAGTGGAAAAGAAAATAAAGGTATCAAAATTCTTAATGAGAATTC
>NC_029772.3:43633862-43634090 GCF_000817695.3 Arachis duranensis | reverse complement strand
ACGCCGGTTTGGGCCATCAAATCTTGGGCAAAGTATGGACTATCATATATTGCTAGAAAGCCCAGGATGTCTACTTTCCAAAGCCGTTAAGAGCGCGCCAATTTAAGTTCTGTAGCTCCAGAAAATCCATTTCAAGTGCAGGGAGGTCAGATTCCAACAGCATCAGCAGTCCTTTGTCAGCCTCCTATCAGAGTTTTGCTCAGGTCCCTCAATTTCAGCCAGAAATTA
>NC_029772.3:43624603-43631951 GCF_000817695.3 Arachis duranensis | reverse complement strand
GTTTGGGCGTTTAACTCCCATTCTTGTGCCAGTTCCGGCGTTTAACGCTGGGAATTCTGAGGGTGACTTTGAACGCCGGTTTGGGCCATCAAATCTTGGGCAAAGTATGGACTATCATATATTGCTAGAAAGCCCAGGATGTCTACTTTCCAAAGCCGTTAAGAGCGCGCCAATTTGGCTTCTGTAGCTCCAGAAAATCCACTTCGAGTGCAAGGAGGTCAGAATCCAACAGCATCTGCAGTCCTTTTTAGTCTCTGAATCAGATTTTTGCTCAGGTCCCTCAATTTCAGCCAGAAAATACCTGAAATCACAGAAAAACACACAAACTCATAGTAAAGTCTAGAAAAGTGATTTTTAACTAAAAACTAATAAAAATATACTAAAAACTAACTAGATCATTCTAAAAACATACTAAAAACAATGCCAAAAAGCGTATAAATTATCCGCTCATCAATACGTGATCAAGTTCATGCAGTACTGGAGTCTAGATAAACCCTTGCAAATTTAGACCAAGGAGATTTTAAAAATCCTATTACATTTAACTTGCACCTCTTTCCGATTAATTACTTTCTCGCTTCCAAATCTCTTACTCACCCACAATTATGCCATTCAGGACATTCTGTAGGAGTTTTGGAAGGAAATTATATTAGATATAGTGATGGATCCTCATAATTCACTCATTAGAGAGGCTTTAGAGGCATTTGACGACCATCTTGTATGTCGCAACCAATTGAGAAACAAGACTAAGGCGGTGAGATCACCCTTCACAGCACCGAGCACGAAGACCATGCTAAAAGCGTGCAGGATTACCCATGAGAAAGCCAAGCAAGGGGGAAGACAACGGAAGAAGACAGATGCCTAGGTAAAATTTATGAAAACGTACACTTGCTATGTTGTTTCTATAGTTTCCTTGTGTTAGAGTTGTGGACGTTTATATGGCATCTTCTGCCTTGCAGTAGTTTCATGTGAGCATGAGAAATCCAATTTCACTGCAGGTATATGATTTTCTATTGCTGAAACTGTGAAGTTGCTAGTGACTTTAACCAAACTTTTAAGTGGATGGTGTTTCTGATAGGCAATAGGATATTTTTTTCATTGCAAATTGGATGGTTCTGGATATGTTTTTCGATTTGTCACGTGCAATGTATTTACGACTGCCTGTACTTAATTGAGAAGTGAATGGCTTTTGTTTTCTTAGATATTCCTTAACAGGTTTCATATGTTAAGAATTCGCGAAGGTCAAGTAATTAGTTCTCAAATTATGGATGTCTCTAGTTCATTAAGCAATGCGTTGCCTTATTATTCTATTCAGTCTACGCTGCTTGGTGTATAAACCCCATTTGTTTATGACTACATATAGGTGGCACTTCGTTCCATTAAGCGGCATGATGTTAATTAAATGAAAATTTATTTATTTTTTTATCCTTGTTTTCTATTGCTGAAATTGTGAAGGTTCTTGTACTTTAAGCATTGCATGGGCTTTTGTCATAAGCAGTCTACTCGACAGGTTCCTTTGTGTTGGCACCGGTGACTTTTTCCAAGTTTTTAAGTGGATGGTGCTTCTGATAAGTAGTCGGATGTTTCTTTTCATTGCAATTGGATGATTTTGGATATGTTTTTCGAGTTTCATGTGTTACTCATTTGCAAATGCATGTACTTCATTGAGAAGTGAATGGCTTTTGTTTTCTTGGATATTCTTCAGCAGGTTTCATGGTAGATGTAATCCATTTATTTTTTACAACAAATAAGTGACACTTCGTGGTCTTAAAACCATAATAGTCTCACAACCCAAAATAATTAATAATTAGATAAAAGATAACCAATCCTTTTATTTCTTTTATTGAATGTGTCATAACAGAACCAATGCAAGTTACAAAGCAAAAATCGTAAGAGGTTATTAATTTGTATCCAAAGAACCACAAAATTTAGCTAAGTATGAGAAACCACCCACACAAAAAAAATTTACAACCAAATGAAAGGATAACTATCCATGCCCAAAAGAGTTCAACAGGGACATGAATCCGCCACCATATGATGCATTCCAAGTAGAAGAAGTCTCAAATTCTTTCTCTACAGAACTGCCATAATCATTATCTATCTAAAGGTCAATAACATCCTACAAAATGCACAACACAAAAATAAAAACAACATATATGAATCAACAACACCATCCCAAGAAAAAGTTGAAATAGACCTCACTTCTAGCATATACCGGATGCGGTTTTCTCTTCCTTTTTTGCATCGATTTCTTAATTGACTTGTCCAACTCTGCTCCAAGTCTCTTATTCTTCATCCATCCTTTAGTTTTAACTCTTGAGAGTTCCTGTATATCATGTACAACAACACTGCCTATGCTCTGTGTGGGCATGGTATTCTAAGTCGCAGCAACAGTAGTTGAACGCATGCTGGCACGGTAATCAGTCAGCTTGGACTTTGCGTCCTAAAGGGCAAATCGCAAGATGGCTGCTTCCTCATCACAAGTAATGAAATCCTGACCAACGTTATAGAACTCTAAACACAAATGCCTGAACAGGTTGTGGATTTCATCGGTCAGAGCCATATCATGGTTACTCTTAATGTAGGTGTCCTTGCATATGACGTTCTTACTCCATCGAGGAAGAACATAGCAGCTCGGCACTCTGTCAACTCTGTAGTATGACCACACAGTAAGGGTGTGGAAACACAATAAACCAGTGGATTCAAACTTGTTACACTCACACCGAACCTCTCGACTCAATGTGTCAAAATCTACTGGGAAAGTATGGTAAACAGTCTTCTCCCAAACTCTCTTCTGCTCATCCACTTTAATAGAAATTGAATCACCCTGTTGTTCAGTTGACTGAACCACGCAATCAGTTTTTTTTCTTATCTCCAGCTGAACATCCCTGAACATATTACTAGTGTATTCCCGCTGAAATTGTCTCTCAATGCCTGTGCTTCCTATACATGGGATCACTCCTTTTGAGTCTGCAGAATCATCTTCCAGCTCCTTCTGCTCCTTGTTTCTAAGCACATTGTCGTATTCATGAATGAACTAGACCAAACCACTCTTACAATGCAGAAACCTCTCGTAAAATGTGTGCATACTTTTACTCTGCTGTGTAATCCTCATACCGGCCCAAAATTTACTCTTGAAAAATATTGGAACCCATTTCCATCAATTGGCATAAATGTCTACATAAAAAATAGAGCATAAGAGTGTCGCTTAGACACGACATGATGGCCGCTTCCAAAGAACTGATAAAACAAATAAAAAACATCAAGTTTTCTAAGAGAGAAACCATCTGTTTGTGTATTGAAAAGAACATCCATTGACTATGTAAAAACGAAACATCGACTACACTGCTAAAAAAACACAACAACCAATTCAAATCGGTAGAATTACCAACAGTGAATAAATGGGAATATGCAACCAATAGACGGGAGTTAAGTTAATGATAACGGACCTGTTAACAATCTATTCTGACCTAAGTCGAATTCTTTGATGAATTTAGCCCAATTAACATCAAAAGATTCGGCAGAAGGAGAATTTCACACAATGTGATTCATCTTAGCATTCATTTCTCTGTTCCTAGCGTAACCTCCAAGCTTGAATTGTGACTTCTTCAGTATATGCTAGATGCACCATCGATGGACAGTATTCGGTAGGACATTCCTAATAGCACCGACCATGGTCTTGCATTGGCAGTGATGATTCTCCTTGGCGCAGTCCCGACGCATCTCACCCATTGCATGAACACCCACTCAAAATTAGGGATCTCTTTGCTCCCAAGTAAAGCATAACCAAGAAGAATAGACTTCCCATGGTGGTTTACACCAACAAAGGATGCAAACGGTAGACCATGCCTGCGAAAACACCAACAATGAATGACAGACCCAAAAACAAATTAAAGAAATTGCATTTGCAATTGACCCATAAGTATACAGACCTGTTTCTTCTGTAAGTGGTGTGGAATGACACCACATCTCCATAATATTCATACAAAGCCCTACACCTTGCATCTACCTAGGGTGCACTCCTAAACTTATTAGCATTGTCAACATCTATGGCATAAAAGAAGTTGGGATTGATCACTTTCATTCGAACGAAATAATTCATCATCTCCTTAAAGTCTACATTTTCATCAGCACATTGGAGTTTTCTTGTGATGTATTTTCTGACATCTTTTTCGAAAAAACTCAGGTTTGAAGACCCACCAACCTTGTTTGCCAGTGCTAGATACGTCTTATTGAGTCTTATGCTAGCCTCATTGTTATCCATAATGACGCACTTAGCATGCATCCTCAACTTCCTGTACTCATGATATTGGACCACTTTCTTAGCCAAACAGAGGAGGATGGATTGACCGCAGTGGTGCTCAGTAGAGCAACGACAGTAGGGTTTTGTGCTCTACCAATCTCACTTTACATGTTTCTACAAAATTGAGGGGAATTAATTATTGGTTATAAGATAAAAAAGAAAAATTGAAAAATTGAATTATGAAAAGATTCCAACTTAACGGCGTTTCTTGATGCAGTAGTCGCTGATGTTGCGGCACACAAAGGGCTAGTTCTTCCGCAGACTTATTTTGCGGTGGCAAGGTGAATGGCTGGCAATTTTTCGCTGCCATGCTCTGTGTATATTGTAGTGATAACTAAAGCATCTTTCTTTAGACTGATGAGGGGATAACTTAAGTGATAAATGCAGATTCAAGTCTGTATGTAGAATAGACACATGTCGATTTTAAAGTTTATAATGACAAACTGAAACCTCTTAATGTTGATAGGATGCTCAATTACTATAATTGTGAAGGTTTTTTTTTAACTTCAGAAGGGTTTAATGTGAAGTTTCGACACCCAAAGCTTGATTACACACCTACTGGTTAGGAGTGAGTTTCGAGTGTCAAGTTCGATTTTGTCTTGTCATGGCTGACGAACAAGATGTATCAAACTATTTGTGTTCTTTAAAAAGTTATTTAAGTAGTTGTCATATTTCAAAAAATATTTCTCTTGTTAAGAATGATTCTTCTAGTGAAGTTGAATCAAGCAGTAATTTAAATTCAGTATTTTCAATTCCTAGTACAATTTTGATTCCTATAAACGAATCTAGTTGTGCTTTAAATGTTCTATGTATTTTCATTCATAGGACTAGTATTGTTGACCAGTCTGGTGTCGATATATCTGGAGATCAATGCTCTGTAAACAATTCAATTCTCGGTCCAGTCGATAAGAAAGTTTGTTTTTCTTTATATGATTCAGTTGATATTTCTTTCAATTGTGTTTATGATCTGTAACCTTTAGGTTTTGAGAAAACTATAGTTAATGATGATCATATTGAAAAGAGGTTTGAATCTCAAGATCCACTTGAGGAAATTAATTTGGAAACTGATAGTGATTTCAATCCTACTTATATTTGTAAAATATTAACGAGCAATTTTGTACGAAATTGGTCGATTTGTTAGTTGAATACAAAGATTATTTTGTTTGGGATTATGACGAAATGCCTGATCTCAATTGTTCATTAGTAGAACATAGATTGGTGTTAAAACCATTTTCTCGACCAGTGAAACAGGCACCTCGACATTTTGCTCCTGAAATTAATCTTAAAATTAAGGAAGAAATCAAAAGGCAAATTAAATCAAAGTTTATTCGAATAGTTCGTTATGTCCATTGGATATCAAACATTATAGCTGTAATAAAAAAGAATGGAAAATTATGTGTGCATTGACTTTCGTGATTTAAATAATGCTACTCCTAAAGATGAATATTTATGCCTATAACAGATATATTAATCGATTCTGCAGCTGATAATGAGATTTTGATTTTCATGGATGACTATTATGGTTTTAATCAGATTTATATAGCTGATGATGATGTATCAAAGATAGCCTTTCGATGTCCTGGTGCTTTCGGGACTTATGAACGGGTAATGATGCCTTTCAGTCTGAAGAATGCCGGAGCCACATACCGACGTGTCATGAATACTATTTTCCTTGAATATATTAGAAAATTTATAGAATTATATATCGATGATGTAATGGTTAAATCAAATTCGATGGATCAACATCTCGATTATTTAAGCTAAGCATTTCAAACAATGCGGCAAAAAGGGTTAAAAATGAATAATTTGAAATGTGCATTTAGAGTTTCGGCAAAAAGTTTTTTAGGGTTTGTGGTGCAAAAGAAAGGAATTGCCATTGATCAAAGTCACTACAACATTTATTGGCTATTGCAACATATGTTCAAGATAACATTTAAAAAAAGTTTCCTAATATATATATATAGGTAACTTTTTATACTAGTAGTAATAAAATAGCATTATAACAATGAATTTTTAATCAACACATTATAAGTGATGCTATTGATAAATTAGGAGACACTTATTAAGTGTTGCTCTATTAAATATACAAAAACAACAATTATAAAAATAATATATTATTTTTTTTAAGAGTTGTCTTTGAATTTATTTTAAACTTCACTTCTCAAGTGTTACCTAAAATTTTCAATATTTTTAAAAAAATAAAAATAACCCAAACGACAAGGCTAACTATTATGCAGAGAAAAATGAAAAAGAAGAGTCTCTCGTTCCTAGCAAAACCCAACCCTAATGAAATCCATAACCCCAATCCATTCCAAATGATTCATTCCTCTCTGGTTCTTCAATCAATTCAATGATGATGCGTGTTCCTTTATTGAGCTTCGATCTCAATCTCTGCTCGCGAATGTGATTCGATCGTTGAGCTTCGATTCTCTGCTCATTGAGGTTCGATCCTCTACTCATCTTCTCATTGAGCTTTGATCTTCTCTGCTCGTGTTCATCACCGCTGATCTCTGTTCGATTATCACTGCTCGTATTTTTTGTAAGATTCTCATTTTTGGCATTATTCTGCAGGTACTGATGATTCTACTGTTCTTTCTCTATTCTATTTTAGCACCTTTTTGTGTTTTTGGTGGACGAAATTGTGACTTATACTTTCACACAACTCGAATAATCCCCGGTAATGGCTCCAAAAACTTGGTGCACAATACCATGGCTTACATACATTCTTCACAACCTCGCACATCTAACCAGCAAGTGTACTGGGTCATCCAAGTAATACCTTACGTGAGTAAGGGTCGATCCCACAGAGATTGTTGGTATGAAGCAAGCTATGGTCACCTTGTAAATCTCAGTTAGGCAGATTAAATAGTTTTGGGTTTCAAAAATTAATAATAAAAAGAAAATAAAAGGGATAGAAATACTTATGTAAATTAATAGTGGGAATTTCAGATAAGTATATGGAGATGCTGTACTCCTCTTGAATCTCTACTTTCCTATTACAGTCATCCAATCCTTCCTACTCCTTTCCATGGCAAGCTGTATGTAGGG
>NC_029772.3:43623210-43623548 GCF_000817695.3 Arachis duranensis | reverse complement strand
TCATAGTAAAGTCCAGAAATGTGAATTTAACATAAAAACTAATGAAAGCATCCCTAAAAGTAGCTCAAACTTACTAAAAACAATGCCAAAAAGCGTATAAATTATCCGCTCATCACAACACCAAACTTAAATTGTTGCTTGTCCCCAAGCAACTGAAAATCAATTAGGATAAAAAGAAGAGAATATACTATAAATTCCAGAATATCAATGAATATTAATTATAATTTGATGAGCGGGACTTGTAGCTTTTTGCTTCTGAATAGTTTTGGCATCTCACTTTTTCCTTTGAAGTTCAGAGTGATTGGCGTCTCTGGGAACTTAGAATTTTGGATAGTGTT
>NC_029772.3:43618262-43618891 GCF_000817695.3 Arachis duranensis | reverse complement strand
TCCTCCTCCTTAGTGCATTCGGCCACTTTGATCAAATCAATGGCCTTGCACTCTCCTTTTGGATTCTCTTCTGTATTACTTGGGAAAATACTAGGAGGAGTTTCAATAACTTTCTTACTCAGCTGGCCCACTTGTGCTTCTAGATTTCTGATGGAAGATCTGGTTTCATTCATGAAACTGAAAGTGGCCTTTGACAGATCAGAGACTATATTGGCTAAATTAGACGTGTTTTGTTCAGAATTCTCTGTCTGTTGCTAAGAAGATGATGGATATGGCTTGCTATTGCCCAGCCTATTGCGTCCACCATTGTTAAAGCCTTGTTGAGGCTTTTGTTGATCCTTCCAGGAGAAATTTGGATGATTTCTCCATGATGGGTTATAGGTGTTTTCATATGGTTCACCCATGTAATTAACCTCTGCCATGGCAGGGTTCTCAGGATCATAAGCTTCTTCAGAAGCTGCCTCTCTAGTACTGTTGGATGCATGTTGCAATCCATTCAGATTTTGAGAGATTATGTTGACCTGTTGAGTCAACATTTTGTTCTGAGCCAATATGGCATTCAGAGCATCAATTTCAAGAACTCCTTTCTTCTGAGGTATCCCATTATTCACGGAATTCCTCTCAGAGGT
>NC_029772.3:43615835-43617625 GCF_000817695.3 Arachis duranensis | reverse complement strand
GAGAGGTGAAGAGAAGTGTTAGTAATTAATTAATTAAATAGAATAAGAGAAGAGAAGAGAAATTTCGAAAATAATTTTTTTTTTGAAAAAGAGGTTAGTAATTTTCGAAAATTAGAGATAAGATAAGACTAAAATTAAAATTTAAAACAATTAAAAAGAATTTTTGAAAAAGAGAGAAGTTTTTTGAAAATTAGCGATGGATAGGAAGTTAGTTGGTTTTGAAAAAGATAAGAAACAAACAAAAAGTTAGTTAGTTGATTGAAAAAGATTTTGAAATTAAAATTTAAAAAGATAAGAAGATAGGAGGTTAGATAAGATATTTTGAAATCAAATTTTGAAAAAGATAAAATAAAAAAAAGATAAGATTTTTAAGAAAAAGATATTTTGAAAAAGATTTAATTTTTAAAATTACTTAACTAACAAGAAACTACAAGATAAGATTCTAGAACTTAAAGATTGAACCTTTCTTAACAAGAAAGTAGCAAACTTCAAATTTTTGAACCAATCACATTAATTGTTAGCTAATTTCCGAAACTTTGATTTAAAGATAAGAAAAAGATTTTGAAAATATTTTGAAAAAGATTTTTGAAATTTTCGAAAAAAAAATAGAAAAAAAATTGAAAAAGATATAATTTTTGAAAAAGATTTTGAAAAGATAAGATTTTAAAATTGAAATTTTGACTTGACTTGTAAGAAACAACTAATTTTAAAAATTTTTGAGCCAAGTCAACCCAAAATTTCGAAAATTTGGAGGAAAATAAGGAAAAGATATTTTTTTGATATTTGAATTTTTAATTATGAGAGAGAAAAACAACAAAAATACTCAATAATTTTTAATGATGAGAGAGAAAAACAACAAAAATGACTCACAACATGAAAATTATGAATCAAAACTCATGATGCATGCAAGAACACTATGAATGTCAAGATGAACACCAAGAACACTTTGAAGATCAAGATGAACATCAAGAACATAATTTTGAAAAATTTTTTTAATGCAAGGAAAACATGCAAGACACCAAACTTAGAAATCTATAATGCTTGGAAAATATGAATGCAAAGATGCACATGAAAAACAACAAACAACAGAAAACAAGAAATCATCAAGATCAAACAAGAAGACTTGTTAAGAACAACTTGAAGATCATGAAGAACACTATGAATGCATGGATTTTTCGAAAAATGCAAGAAAAATTTTTAAAGCATGCAATTGACACCAAACTTAAAAATTAACATAAGACTCAAACAGGAAACACAAAATATTTTTGATTTTTATGATTTTCTAATTTTTTTGGATTTTTATTGAATTTTTTTTTCGAAAAACATGGTTAGAAAAACGAAAAAGAAAAGAAAAATTTTGAAAAAATATTTTTGAAAAGAAAATTACCTAATCTGAGCAACAAGTTGAACCGTCAGTTGTCCATACTCGAACAATCCCCGGCAACGGCGCCAAAAACTTGGTGGACGAAATTGTGACTTATACTTTCACACAACTCGAATAATCCCCGGTAATGGCTCCAAAAACTTGGTGCACAATACCATGGCTTACATACATTCTTCACAACCTCGCACATCTAACCAGCAAGTGTACTGGTCATCCAAGTAATACCTTACGTGAGTAAGGGTCGATCCCACAGAGATTGTTGGTATGAAGCAAGCTATGGTCACCTTGTAAATCTCAGTTAGGCAGATTAAATTGATTTATGATAGGTTCGAAAATTAATAATAAACAGAAAATAAAATAGGATAGAAATACTTATGTAGATCAATAGTGGGAATTTCAGATAGGC
>NC_029772.3:43607480-43614997 GCF_000817695.3 Arachis duranensis | reverse complement strand
CATCCCTAAAAGTAGCTCAAACTTACTAAAAACTACCTAAAAACAATGCCAAAAAGCGTATAAATTATCCGCTCATCAGTTTTGAATCCTAATTTTTGGTTAAACTTGTTGCTGTGTATATTAATTTTAAACTTGCTTTTAATCTTTCTCTCACTACTCCAAAAGCCAGTCAAATCATGAACCTAACAGAAATTCTACAATAGCTGGCAGCAAAGGCTGTAAATCGCTTCCATCACTGTCATCATTGTATAGGTTGAAGGCAGCACCAGCTTCACAATTTGCATCATTGCTAAGGCCACGGAATTGTGGAAACCTTGGCGACTGGAATGGGAGACGTCGGATAAGGGGCAGAAAAAGTGGTTCGAAGATAGCAAAAATTGTCTTCCTCTCTTTTTGTGTTCATCTATACCGCCATCACAGTCGGTATAATGCTGCCTCTTTCCTTTCCATTTTTTGTTTTAGTATTTTTGGTGATTTGATCCCTAATTCTAATCCTGGTGACTTGTTATAGTGAGTTCGAACTTATTTGAGAAAAATAATGGAAGGACCACTTCCAATTTTCTTACTAATCTTGTACTTTTCGTATTTTCTTTCACAAGTCTTTACTCTTCGTACAAGCCTTTTTCCCACCTTCAAATCTTTGACCTTCTCTATTTTGCTATACATAAAATTTATAGAAAATGGTAGTTATGAAATTCATGCTGGTCTGTTTGTAGAAGAACAAAAATGGTAGCAGAAGAGATGTATTTCTTCAACAAGGTGTGTGCTTCTTGCTGTCTTTACTACCAATGAAATCTGTTTTACTTTGTTCTGTCACTAACAATGTGTTTTTTGTTTTAGTAATTACTATTATTTATTAGTTATCATAATTGTCATTAATGTTATTTATTTATTTTGAAATGTTTCAACTTTCAAGCATAATGGTAGTGACTAAATCCGGGCAAATGAAAAAATAGAAGATGAAAGTTTTGAGCTTCTCTGAATGTCTCTAAAAAGATTTTGTATTGGAGAGTTTACAATCTATATATAATAATCCATTTGCTACTAAGCTACTGTGAAATGAATAGCTTAGGATCTATACTGAAACGAGGATTAAGTGAAATTTGAACACGCTGTGTATATCATTGTAGGTAATTTGAATTGTCTGGAAAAGAATTGTAACACCCTACCATACAGAGTCTTATGCTTAAGTCATAATTCAGAGATGGCAAGGTATTACGACCTCTAAAATAAAAATTTAGTAAGTATAGTAGTATGAATGATTGATTATAACTAGGAGCCTTTGTAGAAAAATGGGTAAAGAAAAAACCGCAACTCGAACGCGCAACACTCCAATCGATAACGTAACGAACAAGGATAACCAATGCGAGATTATATATATACAAAGGAGTGTCAAAAACAGGAATATCAAGACTCAAAATCTGGCTGCGAAGATAACCGGTCTGAGCATAGCAATATATACATATGATAAAATAAGGAAAAGCCCAAAGGAAACCCAAAGGGACACAAATACAAAAAACCTATTCTCCAAAATCTCCCATAAGAGGAGTCATCACGGTTTGTATTATTTAATGGAGATAAAAGTATCTAAGCAAAACATATAAACTAAAACATAGTCCCGAGAATAAAGGATCTTCGCTAATCCAGAAGTCTCCAGCAGGCCTCAACGAGAAACCTCACGTCCTGCATCTGAAAACCACAAAATCCGCATGGGTGAAAACCAGAGGTCCCCAGCATGGTAACAGCTTCCACATATATAATACATAATAATAGAGGAAAGCTGAAGGCAATCCTAGAACTTCCTCCAGATAATATCAAAGCTTATAAATAAGCTAAACCATAAAAGGGCATCTGACTAAAGATTCTTCAGTCTAACTAATACCTCCCTTTCCAATTCCTTCACACCTCCCAACCACCAACAGGAGTATAATGTAGCAAACACAGTTATATCAAACAAGAAATATACAAATAGGAACAAATAAGGCATTTAGACAATTAGCAAGTAATATGCAGTCAAATAGGCAATCTCAAACAATTCATATAGTATACATATGATGAATGCCTATCCCTAGTGGCTGATGATATCATCTATCGGTTATAGAGCCAACCCGACAAGTCCTGGTAGCTAACCATTGGACTGTCCCTCTGTCACGCATTCCCAACTCGAGTTATACTCATCATAAACTTGATCATAATCATGATCTATATCCATCACCTTCACTGGTGAATATTTACGGGGGCGAGCTCATCCGGGTCTTTCACAGTGCCCGGCCACACTTATGACATAGGGTCAAAAGAGCTTCGAGTCTCAACCTGGAGCACATGGTGGCTAGCCACTGCTTCCTCCCAGGGAAACTCTCATCTCCAACAGTGGAAGTGCAACATTCACAATTCATTCAACAACATATATGCATTTATACTTAGCCATAATCATGGCTCCGCCGTAACACGGCAATAATCTAGCCATCCGGCTCACGGTTAAATCTATAACCAGTCATTCGGCTCACGGTTAAATCCATAACCAGCCATTTCATTAACAATCACGGCCCTTCGGCCTATGGCATAACAAGTACTTCCACCACCATCCTCCGCCTCTCACATAATCATCTTTGATCTTTATTGATCATTCATTTTCCCCTTGCTTCACTCGCAAGTTACCACATCCCCTAGCTCCTTTTCTAGTAGCTAGGCATATCATAATGATTTAAGACATAAGTGGCGAGATCAGAGGCTTAGAGGTATGAGATTTGGCTTTTAAAACTCAAAAATCAACTTTGGGATGAAAACAGGGCCATGCGTACGCGCACTCCACGCGCACGCGTGGATGGCCACAAAACTCATCGACGTGTATGCGTCATGCATGCTAACGCGGGGATTGAAAATTAGCCAATCGACGCGCACAAGTCAGCCACGCGTACGCGTGGGTACTCTTGTGCCCCAGGCACAAAACTGGCACAGTTTAAGCACAACCCTCTGGAAATGGCTGGGCATTGGGTGCAGCACGTCTGCGCGCCCGCGCACACCACGCGCACGCGTGGATGGCATTTTCTGAAAGAACGGCGCATACGCGCCAAGTGCGCCTACGCGCGAGGAGTCATTTTGCTAAAAATTTTCTAAGTTAAAAGCTGCAGAATTCACAGATTCAAACCCCAATCTTCCGACGGACATAACTTCCTCATTTTAAATCGTTTTTTCACCCGTCCTTCGAACGGCATGGACATCCCGGATCCAATTTCATTTCTAAATAGATTTGGCACAAAACAGAGATCCGTAGTCCAAGTTATGTCCCGTCAAAGTATGCCCAAAAACCATGTTTTTCATACAAAACCTCAAAGTATGCCCAAAAACCATATTTTTCATAAAAACCACAAAGTGCCATTTTCAAACAAACCATTTCCAACTCTTTTCAAAATCAATCAAAAACATGCCAATTTCATCCCTTTTCTTTGAAATCAATCAAAATATATCAAATTCAACATCAAGCCTCCTCAACTCACACATTGCCACTTTACCACAATTCACCAAAATCACTATCCCATCATTTTAACCCACTTCACCCAAGTGGCTCAAACTCAAACACATTGACATATCATATACTCTTCTTCATGCCAATTTTCAACAACACCAATTCCAATAAATTATCATTGTACACAATCAATATCATACTCACCATCAACATGGTTCCACCCACAATTTAACCATAATCAATCATCAAGCATATATTGCAACATGCATATTTCTCATACATCATACCATCAAGGCATCAATAATCATCATCACATATATGACCACATCATATATCTCAATCATTCAACAACATCAACCATTCAATGCCTATCTTAGGGCCTCTAGCCTAAGTAGTTCCTACCACATTACGTATTAGATACGAGAAACCGAAACCATACCTTAGCCGATTTCCCAAGCTCAACCGAAGCACTTCCAAACCACTTTTCCTCAAGCTCTCAAGGCCTCAACACCTCCAAGAACAGATTTTTCACCACCAAATCCTTTTTCAAGCTTTTCAATATCACCAATCAAGCTTCAACATCCACATATATACAACCTAAGCCACAACCATCATACCCATACACAACATCTCAAAACCCAAACATCATAGAACCACAAAATACACTAGGGTTGAGAATCTTACCACACCCAACGTCCAAGGAGACAAGATTAACCTTCTCCTTCAAGAGAGTTGGGTCCTATAACATCAAAGAGCCCAAAATCTCAACATTTTTGCTCATGAAACTCGAAAATAAGGCTAGAAATTCGAAGAGAAAAACGTGGCTTACCTCAAGATTAATTGTATGGGTTTTGTAGAGCTCTCCGCGGTGAATGCGTGGCCGCAAACAGAGTGGTAATCGAAGCTCTAGATCAAAAGTTATGGTGGTTTGAAGATCAAATGAGAGATAGAAGTTTGAGAGAGTGATCTTTCCCCATTCTCTCTAACTTTCAGCGTGTTTTTGAGTGTTGTGAGGAGAGAGAGTGCTGAAAACTAGGGTTTTGGTTTAGTTATGTTGGGCCAAGGGCCCACTTTGGGTCCGGTTGGCCCAGTTTGGCCCGTTCGGTCCAATCTTGGTCCGAATTCTATAAAATTGGTACCAAAATTCTCGTCTCAATCTCCTCTATCACATTTAGCCATAAAAATCACATTTTGGGCTTTCTAGAATAAATTCTCATTTATGGATTAATTAGCCATTAATTAACCAGGTTTTACAAGAATAATTTTAAAAAATAGGTAATCTATTATATAGATGAATTATAAGGATTAAAAAATAGGTAATTTGAATCGTCTAAAATAAAATCTAATTAAACTTCAGCTCCTTGTTGATTTAATCCACAATAGATTTGATGTCTATTTAAGGGCTCATTGGTCTTCATCTATATGTATGATTGTATATATTCATTTGCATCTCAGAAATAAACCATAAATGGACACTAAAAAGAAGCAGCAGCTTTCTCCTATGGATCTCCCAACGGAATCGTTAAGAGGAATTTTGTTAAGGTTACCAGTGAAGTCCGTTTTTCAATTAAAATGCATCTCTAAGCAATGACTCTCTCTGTTATCTGATTCCCACTTTACAAAATCGCATTTTGATCTTACCAACAATATTAATAATAAGCTCTTATATTTGTCCTATGATTTATCCGGTGATTATTCTAATGCTTATCGTGTAAAAATAGCAGGAACATCAATTCATCATGATTATAGGGTTCATCTTCATGCAATTTGTAAGCATGAAAGCACTAGGATTATCGGTTCATGCAGAGGCTTCATACTATTGAAGAATGACACAATGCTGATTCTTTGGAACCCGATAACCGATTTTTATACAGTAGTGGCATATCCAGATCTTGATTTCTAGAATTTGGATTTTTCTTGTTCATCTTTCTTTTGTGGTGGTGTCGGGTATGAAAAATCTACTGATGACTATTTAATATGCAATGCTAGACCCAAAATATGCAAGTGCTACTGCATGCACAGTTTTAACAAAAATTGGAACCAGTTTTGAGTCTGAATCATGATTCACTGTATGCAAAAAAAAAACAATGGTTGTAACATGTGGGAAGTGGGGACCACTTTGAAGGTAATGAATCTTTCTAAATAGCTTGATACAATGAATTTTGTTACTCAATTCTAAGACTAATCCAACGGTTCAATAGTGTTTGGTCAAAGCGATCCATAAGATCTTGTCTCCTTCAATTCTCTTTTGGGAAATATTTTTTGTAATGAAAAATTTACTTGCAAACAAGTCATGTAAGCATTTTTTTATTTTTGAAAATTTAAAATTATAAAATTCACTTAAAAAGGATTACAAGCTTTATAATATCCCATTTTTATCTACTTTGTTTCTATATTTACTTTATAATTGTTAAATTTTAATGTGATTCTTTTTCATTGAAGTTATTATATAAACAATATAGCAAATTTCCATTGTTGAAATTGTCTGGAAAAGAATAATTTTCAAGTATTGCTGAAGTCAAAATTTTATTATTTCTGCTAGCCCTTATTTATTGCCCTTGGTCTAGAATTTTCTATAGCACTGGATATAATGATGATCTCCTTTATCTCCTACATTCATTTCTCTCAAGTGATGGGATGAATTCGATTCAGAGGTCTCCACAACTGAAGAGTCCTGTTGCAAAGCCGGCAGTTCGGACCAAAGTTCCTTTTGAAAAAGGATATAGTCAAATGGATTGGCTTAAGCTTACTCGGACACATCTTGACCTTACAGGTTCTCTTACTTAATCTATTGCCTTAGTTTTTATTTAAAAATATGACTCTACTTTGTTGTAGTTTTGGATGATAAGAATACATGAAGCTTATGGTTGATTATTGTAGTTGAATTTAAAATAAGTTGCACAAAAATTATATATGAAACATCCCCTTATATATGAATGAGTCTGAGTATTATTACCTGGCTATCTTGATGTGTATGTGTGTGTATGTGATTCATAAAAGAGTGATAATGTTGCGTGAACAAATTAATGGTGATGACTAGTGAGTGGACTTGTCTGATAGTGATAGTCAACTAAAAATGCCTCATATGCCTTACTTCTATCTATTTGAGAGTTGTGGAGATGCTAGTACAAGATGAAGACTTGCTAAAAATGTTTCCTAAGCCTTACTTCTATCCATTTGATGAACCTGAAGATGAAGTTGGAGAAGATAACAGTTCAAGGCTATCCTCTAATATGTCCTCGGTTAGTGGTTCCAAAGAATAAAACTGTTCTGTTTAGACTCTGATCTGATATAAATTTGCAAGATCTGCATCTAGCTTTTTTCTTTGGCTATATCATATATATGTGTATTTCTGAGGTATATGATAGAATCAATTAATTTGATTAATATATGCTGAATATGATAGAATCAATTGTTCAAGAGCTTTGTGTTTGTCACAGATTCTGTTACCCTTTACTCATGTTGTTTAGAAGGAGTTTTTTAGACCTATTTATTGCTTTTATATCTATTGTATTTAATATCATAAAGAAATTTTTATTATAATTTTTCAGTTTTAATGATAAGTTGCTTATCTTTTGTTGTGTATTATTTGCAGATTTAGCATATAGGACAAGTCAAGCATGGATATAAAATATGCAAGTAGATTGACATCTTTTTTATGAATATTAATTACTATTTTGTTATGACAATTATTGTTAGACAAAAATTTTATTATTTTGTTGAGAATTATTGATGAACATGTATTTGAAATACTAATTGAACTTTTTAATATCTATTTTGATTAGAATTTTATTATTAGTTATTTTGTCTCTTTTATAATTTTTTTATTGTGCATAAATTTATTTATTAATTAAAATAATTACACATGTATGAACAAAAAATTTTCTTGTAAATTTTATTTTTTTATTTTTATTACAAAAATAACTTTTATTTTTGCCAAAAAGGCAACCTTTTATTAGTTGCATATTTTGAATATTAGACAACACTTGTATGGTTGCATATCCAAAAGAAAAGGCAATACTTTAAAGGGTTGCATATTCAAAACTAATAG
>NC_029772.3:43605114-43606803 GCF_000817695.3 Arachis duranensis | reverse complement strand
AACCCTTGCAAAAGCTTGCCATGGAAAGGAGTAAGAAGGATTGGATGAAGACAGTAGGAAAGCAGAGAGACGGAAGGGACCAAGCATCTCCATTCGCTTATCTGAAATTCCCACCAATGAATTGCATAAGTATCTCTATCTTTATCTTTATGTTTTATTCGTATATCACCCATATCCATTTAAGTTTGCCTGACTAAGATTTACAAGGTGACCATAGCTTGCTTCATACCAACAATCTCTGTGGGATCGACCCTTACTCGCGTAAGGTTTATTACTTGGACGACCCAGTACACTTGCTAGTTGGTTGTGCGAAGTTGTGTTTATGCCATGGTGTTGAACACCAAGTTTTTGGATTATTTGTGTTGTAGTGATCACAATTTCGTCCACCAAGTTTTTGGCGCCGTTGCCGGGGATTGTTGAGTTTGGACAACTGATGGTTCATCTTGTTGCTTAGATTAGGTATTTTTTTTCAGAGTTCTTAAGAATGAATTCTAGTGTTTCATGATGATCTATGAAGTCTGGCTGGCTGTGAAGCCATGTCTAATTCTATTGGACCGAGGTTTCAACTTATCATCACAAGAGCTTGTTGATTTCCATCAATCTTGCTATTGGAGCAGTGATCTGCTAAGGCTTGGCTGGCCATTGGCCATGTCTAGTGTTTTGGACCGGAGTCTTAGACTAAACATTGCATGATTCCTGGAATTCTCACTAAGAATTTTGATATCTTTATTTTCTTTCTTTTTCCACTTAATTTTCGAAAAAAAAAAGCACAAAAAAATTTACAAAATCATAAAAACAAAATTTTGTATGTTTCTTGTTTGAGTCTAGTGTCTCATTTTAAGTTTGGTGTCAATTGCTTGCATTCATTCATGTGTCTTAAAGGATCTTCAAGTAATTCTTGATGATTTTCTTGCTCTGACCTTTGAATTCTCTTGACTTGAGTGTTTTGTTGTGTTTCATATGCATTCTCATTTTGTTAGTGTCAGTAGAATACAAACTGCTAAGTTTGGTGTCTTGCATGCATTGTTATTTGATTTTTGTTGCATTTTGATTATTCTTCATTATTAAAAATCCAAAAAAAAATATTTTTAATTTGTGTCTTCTCAAGTCAATAATACAGAGAATTGAAGATTTAGAACATACAGTAGAGGAATCACACAGAAAAAGCTGGGCGTTCAAAATGCCCAGTCAAGAAGACAGACTGGCGTTTAAACGCCAGCCAGGGTGCCTGGCTGGGCGTTTAACGCCCAAAAAGGTAGAGTTTTGGGCGTTAAACGCCAGAATGTGCACCATTCTGGGCGTTTAACGCCAGGATGGCACAAGGGGGAAGATTTTGTTTTCAAATCAATTTTTTCAAGTTTTCAAAGTTTTTCAAAATCAAATCTTTTTCAATCATATCTTTTCAATCATATGTTTTCAAAATTGATTCTTTCCATTTTTAAGGATACTTGCTATCAATTAATGATTTGATTCAACATTTCAAGTATGTTGCCTTTTCTGCTGAGAGAGGTTTAATGTTTGAATCATATCTTTTCTTGTTAGCCAAGTTATTAATTTTTAAAATCAAATCTTTTTAAAATGTTTTTCAAATCATATCTTCTCAATCACATCTTTTTAAAACTAATCATATCCTCTTAACCACATCTTTTTCAAAATAGTTTTCAATCAAATCTTTTTGATTTCTAATTT
>NC_029772.3:43603507-43603947 GCF_000817695.3 Arachis duranensis | reverse complement strand
AGCCCCAACAAGGCTTTAATAATGGTGGAAGAAACAGGCTTAGCAATAGCAAGCCTTTTCCATCATCTTCTCAGCAACAGACAGAAAATTCTGAGCAGAGCCCCTCTAGCTTAGCAAACATAGTCTTTGATCTATCTAAGGCTACTTTAAGTTTCATGAGTGAAACAAGGTCCTCCATTAGAAACTTGGAGGCACAAGTGGGTCAGCTGAGTAAGAAAATTACTGAACTCCCTCCTAGTACTCTTCCAAGCAAGCCAGAAGAAAATCCAAAGGGAGAGTGCAAAGCCATCAACATGGCCGAATTTGGAGAGGAGGAAGAGGCAGTGTACGCCACTGAGGAAAACCTCAATGGACGTCCACTGACCTCCAATGAGTTCCCCAATGAGGAATCATGGGAATCTGAGGCTCAAAATGAGACCATAGAGATTCCATTGGACTTA
>NC_029772.3:43602321-43602953 GCF_000817695.3 Arachis duranensis | reverse complement strand
CAACCAACTTCTAAGTTTGGTGTTGAACCCCCACATTCAAACTCTAAGTTTGGTGTTGGGAAGTTCCAACATTGCTCTGAGCATTTCTGAGGCTCCATGAGAGCCCACTGTCAAGCTACTGACATTAAAGAAGCGCTTGTTGGGAGGCAACCCAATGTTATATTTTATCTATTTTCCTTTGTTATTTTATGTTCTTTTGTAGGTTGATGATCATGAGAAGTCACAAAATCAATGAAAAAAACAAAAACATAATGAAAAATAGAAAGAAAAACAGCACACCCTGGAGGAGAGCGTGCTGGCGTTTAAACGCCAGTAAGGCTAGCTGTTGGGCGTTTAACGCCCAGTCTGGCACCATTCTGGGCGTTTAACGCCAGAAAGGGGCACCAGACTGGCGTTAAATGCCAGAAAAGGTAAAGCACTTGGCGTTAAACGCTAGAAATGGGCACCAGCTCGGCGTTTAACGCCAGAATTGGCTCAAAACGCATTTTTGCATGACATTTGGTGCAGGAATGACTTTTTCTTGACACCTCAGGATCTGTGGACCCCACAGGATCCCACCTACCCTACCACTCTCTCTCTTCTTCACCCATTTACCAATCACCTCAACACCTCTTCCCCAAAAACCCTTCACC
>NC_029772.3:43601539-43602236 GCF_000817695.3 Arachis duranensis | reverse complement strand
CCACCTACCTCACCATTCAAATTCAAACCACTTTCCCTCCCAAAACCACCCATACATGACCGAACCATGAGCCCCTCCCACTCCTATATAAACCCATCTTCACTCCTTCATTTTCACACAACCTAAACACCACTTCTCCCCCTTTGGCCGAACCACAAAGCCATTTCCATCTCCTCTATTTCTTCTTCTTCTACTCTCTTCTTTCTTCTTTTGCTCGAGGACGAGCAAACTTTTTAAGTTTGGTGTGGTAAAAGCATTGCCTTTTGTTTTTCCATAACCATTTATGGCATCCAAGGCCGGAGAAACCTCTAGAAAGAGGAAAGGGAAGGCAAAAGCTTCCACCTCCGAGTCATGGGAGATGGAGAGATTCATCTCAAGAGTGCATCAAGACCACTTCAACGAAGTTGTGGCCTTGAAGAAGGTGATACCCGAGATCCCTTTCAAACTCAAAAAGGGTCAACTTTGATCAAAGGTTGGACCAAGTCCTCACAGTCATTTGTGAAGAGGGCGCTCAATGGAAGAGAAACTCAAGAAGGAAGCCAATTCAACTAAAAAGGCATGACCTCAAGCCTATCACTAAGAAAAGGATGGAGCAAACAAGAGACCCCTCTCATCATCAAATCCCTGAGATGCCTCAAGGGATGCACTTTCCTCCACAAAACTATTGGGAGCAACTAAACACCTCCCTAAGAGAATT
>NC_029772.3:43576508-43599763 GCF_000817695.3 Arachis duranensis | reverse complement strand
ATATCTCTTGGATTCCTGGTACACGATGCATGGTTGATCGCCTGACAACCGAGTGCTCGCCTGACAACCGAGCCAGCCATTCCGTGAGATCAGAGTCTTCGTGGTATAGGCTAGAACTGATGGCGGCATTCAAGAGAATCCGGAAGGTCTAACCTTGTCTGTGGTATTCTGAGTAGGATTCAATGATTGAATGACTGTGACGTGCTTCAAACTCCTGAATGCGGGGCGTTAGTGACAGATGCAAAAGAATCACTGGATTCTATTCTGGCCTGATCGAGAACCGACAGATGGATAGCCGTGCCGTGACAGGGTGCGTTGAACATTTCCACTGAGAGGATGGGAGGTAGCCACTGACAACGGTGAAACCCTTGCATAAGCTTGCCATGGAAAGGAGTAAGAAGGATTGGATGAAGACAGTAGGAAAGCAGAGAGACGGAAGGGACCAAGCATCTCCATTCGCTTATCAGAAATTCCCACCAATGAATTGCATAAGTATCTCTATCTTTATCTTTATGTTTTATTCGTATATCACCCATATCCATTTGAGTTTGCCTGACTAAGATTTACAAGGTGACCATAGCTTGCTTCATACCAACAATCTCTGTGGGATCGACCCTTACTCGCGTAAGGTTTATTACTTGGACGACTCAGTACACTTGCTGGTTAGTTGTGCGAAGTTGTGTTTATGCCATGGTGTTGAGCACCAAGTTTTATGGATTAATTGAGTTGTAGTGATCACAATTTCGTCCACCAGTATTTAATATCATAAAGAATTTTTTATTATAATTTTTTATTTTTAATGATAAGTTTCTTATCTTTTGTTGTGTATTATTTGCAAATTTAGCATATAGGACAAGTCAAGCATGGATATAAAATATGCAAGTAGATTGACATCTTTTTTATGAATATTAATTACTATTTTGTTATGACAATTATTGTTAGACAAAAATTTTATTATTTTGTTGAGAATTATTGATGAACATGTATTTGAAATACTAATTGAACTTTTTAATATCTATTTTGATTAGAATTTTATTATTAGTTATTTTGTCTCTTTTATAATTTTTTTATTGTGCATAAATTTATTTATTAATTAAAATAATTACACATGTATGAACAAAAACATTTATTGTAAATTTTATTTTTTTGTATTTTTATTACAAAAATAATTGTTATGTTTATTAAAAGGGCAACCCTTTTATTAATTGTATATTTTGAATATTAGACAACACTTGTATAGTTGCATATCCAAAAGAAAAAGCAACACTTGAATAGGTTGCATATCCAAAAGAAAAGGCAACACTTGTATAGGTTGCATATCCAAAAGAAAAGGTAATACTTTAAAGGGTTGCATATTCAAAACTAATAGACAACACTTCAAAGGATTGCAAATTCCAACTCATAAGCAACACATAAAAGAGTTGCATTTTATTGCAAATAGGCAACACTTTTTAGTAGTGACCAAAATACGAGAGAAGAAACAACACTGCAAAAATACATCTTTGAAGTGTTGTTATTTTTCAACTAAAGGGAACACTTACCAAGTGTTGCTCTCAAAAGTGTTGCTTTTGAAACAAAAAAGTGTTGCTTTGATCTAAGGCAACGGCTACATATGCAACGCCGCCCAAAAACATTGCCTTAGGTCCAAAAGTGCTGCCATAGATCAAAAGCAACATTTTATTAGCTTTTAGGCAACACTTTTTAAATGTTGCCTCAACATGAAAATGTTGTAGTGAGTAAAGCCAAGGTAATTTTAGATTTGCCACCTCCTTCATCGAAAAAGGAAGTTCAGTCATTTTTAGGAAAAATTAACTTTTTGTAATGATTCATTTTTAATTTGTCTGGTCGAACCCGTGTTTTTCATCTTTAATTAAACTTAAAAATGAATCTCAATATTTATGGATGGGTGAACAACAACAGGCATTCAATTTGATCAAGAATTACCTGTAGAAAGCACAGTAATGGAGACAGTCTGCCTTCTCGAACTTTTAAAGTTGTATGTTGTAGCTTTGGCAAATATTATTGGTTGTATATTGGCTCAAGATGATGAAGAGGGACATGAAAGAGTAATTTATTACTTGAGTCGTGTGTTATCTGATATTGAGGCAAGATTTTCTCCTATTGAGAAATTGTGTCTTTCTCTTTATTATGCATGCACGAAACTAAAGTGTCGTATGGTTGTGAAGAGTATAAAAGTCATTGCACAAATTGATTTGGTAAAATACATGTTATCTTACCCAATATTAAGAGGTGGATTAGGAAAATGGATACTGGATTTGACTGAATTTGATTTACAATATGTCCTGGCCAAGGCTATTAAAAGGTCAAGTTATTGCAGATTTTCTGGTCGATTAACCAAGTAATCTTAATGCCAGGGGGCAAATTTAGTCGATATCGAATCTGAGCCTTGGAAGTTATATTTTGATGTGTCGAAACATAAAGATAGAGCTGGTGTTGGTATTTTAATTATATCCTCCAAAGGAATAATATAGCTAAATATGAGACTTTAATATTGTGATTAGAAATCTTTATTGACAAGGGAGCATTGGATGTCAAGATTTTAGGAGATGTTTAGTTAGTTTTAAAACAGTTGTCAAAAGAATTCAAGTGTAAAAATGAAAAATTGCAAAAATATTTGTTGACGGCATGGGAGTTATTAGTGTCTTTTCGAAAAGTATCTTTGATTCATATTCCAAGGATTCGAAATGAAGTTGCTAATGAGTTGGTTCAAATTGTGTCGAAGTATAAGATCCCTTCTGAAACTTTAGGAAAATTGGTATAGGTTCAACAAATTCTAGTATCATCGAAGAGAGAGAAGCCTTAGTCATTGATGAGTCGGATAATGATGATTAGAGAAAATCAATTTCAGAATATTTAAAAAATCCTAGCTTTCAGGTCGATCGAAAATTCAAATTAAAGGCAATGAATTTTGTGGTGATAGGTGATGAATTGTATAAAAAGGTATTGATGGAAGTCACATGAGGTGTTTAAGTCAGTTTGAAAAAATAATTGCTCTTGGTGAAGTCGATGAGGGTATATGTGGCACCCACCAGGCTGGAAAAAGAATGAAATGGGTACTTTGACGTGATCAAGTGTATTGGCTATCTATAGTCAAAGATTGTATTGATTATGCAAAAACGTGTCAAGAGTGTTAGAAACATGGTATAATATAACAGATTCCTGCTTCTGAGTTACAATCGATTATAAAACTTTGGGCATTTAGAGGTTTGGCTTTGGATTTGATTGGAATGATTCACCATTTATCATCTAAAAATCATAAGTTTATCTTAATAGCAATTGATTATTTTACAAAATGGCTTGAAGTTGTTCCTTTAATAGAATTCGGCCAAAGTGAGATTATCGATTTTATAGAAGAACATATAATACATTTATTTGGTCCTTCAGTCTTCATAGAGTTGCAAGAGTTGGTCTAACTGCCACTTTGTTTTTGCGTGAGTAATTGAAGCTCTTGAAGTTGCTTGCTTTCTGTAGTTTGGTGTTGAGAGTTCAATTGTCCAGATCATCTTTTTTCTTTGATAAAAAAAGGACTTTTGTCGAGCAATCATTTTATATTTTGGAGCTTGTCAAAAGGCCTTTGAGAAGAGCTTTGTTCTGTCTGATTTCAGCAAGTTCTTTTTCAAGCTCATTTTCCTTGCTAATCAATTGATTTAATTCAATAGAAGCCTCACTTAAATGAGTTCTGTAATCTAACACTTTCCATTTCTTGTCAGCTAAAGAAACTTCTACCTTGACACTTTGATATTTGATTTCTTTTATCCCTTTTCGATGGAGTTCAAGCTCATCTTGACATGAGAAAAGTTTTTTGGTATGGTTGATTGAATACACAAGTGGTTTGACATGATCAAAGGGATCCTGAGTGGAAATATTAGAGCTTAAAATCTGGTTAAATGCAGCATTGAGATCATCTTGCAAAAACCATTCTTTGATAGGATTAACCAGTAGGAGTTTTAGTTTTTGGAAAAGATCAAACACAATAGGATCAATGTAATTTTTTGTTAGATTTTGTTTGTGTGTCTTCAAGAGGATTAGGAACTTGTGGATTCTTATTCAGGTGAATTGATTTGTTCTCAGAGCTTGATAATCTATTTTCCTTGACTTTAGAGATTTTTGAGATGACTCCAAGAAGCTCACTGACAATGTCATCACCCTAGCTGAGATCAATGGTTTCCTTTCTTTAGTTATGGATTTTCGTAACTCCAGTTTGGAACAAATGAGAAATAGGAACTTGTGAAAGGGTGTTGTGGGCTCGACCTTGTCAATAGGAGTATTCACAATGATATCATTTGTAGTCGATGGTGGATCAACAACTCTCTCAGTTTGCAATAATAGGGTTCATCAGCTTTTGTTTTTTTTGGCTTAACATTGATTGGTGGAGTTGAATTGGTATTGGAAGATGTAAAGGACAGTTGATGAATGATTGGTCTATCTTTAGTTTTCTTTGGGGAAGGATTTGCTTCCTGCATATAAAGTTCTTTTAGGAAAGGGGGATCATTTTTTTTTTCGAATAACAAAAAATAAGTGCAAATACCTTAGTAGTTTCAGAATCTGCTATGTTATAAGAGCTGGAAGAGACATATTCACGGTCAATTTCAAAGTCTTCAATGTTTGGTGGAGAAACTTTAGTGCTTGAATCTTTTGATGGAGAGTCGACAAACCTACTTGTGTGTTGCTGTTTGGCCTATATAAAAAATTTTTTAACCATCAGTATTCAATACATAATATATGGAAATTGGTAGATTTAATATGTTACCTCTGCTAAACTAGATGCTGCAGAAGAAGCTTTTGAGGTTTTCAACTTCATTTTTTGAGCTTTTAAGGATTTTATTTTTCGTTTTGAAAGAGCTATGGTAACAATGTTTTTCGTTTTCAACTCGACATTGGTCTTTTTTTATACGTAGGGATACCAGTAGTGAGGACTTGGATAACAATGTAGCTGCTCCAGTTTCTGTCAGTTGCGTACTACACCTTTTCATTGTTATCTTTGGTAATCCTTGGTGCTTGAAACCATGTCAGACAACATTTGCGGTCAACAAAATGTGCAAAATTGAGTTTTCTATTCTTAAAGGAAGTTTCATGGTAAAATTTGGTGAAAATGACCCAAAAAAGATCTCCAATTTTGGGGCTAGAAAAAGTTGGTCTCAAAGATATGAGGCAGATGCCTTCGATGAGTTGTTTAGCTAAAATCGAAATCTGTCGATTTTTATGAATTTTTCAAAGATTGCATTCAACCACAATTGAAGGAGCCAAAGTGGTCCTCCTACACTGAGAGGGGATCAATTTTAAAGATTTGTGACCATATGGCCAAGCTCATCATATAAATTGCCTAAGAGTAATTTAGAAAGACACAAAGTTGAGGTACTTTCATGGATTAAAGCAGCAAGAGGTTGATAGAGTCTCTGTATAGTGACATTTCGAGAGCAGAAGACCACAACATTCAACCAAAAGTACAAAAAGGCCACAAGTTCATCATTAGAAATAGGGTCATCACCTTGACCCATGTTTTTTTATGAACTCTCCATAAGATGAGCTTTCCCAATTGATTTGTATTTCTTTGTTGGTTCCATGTTTGGGAAAATATCGATCCTAAAAGGAGGTAGTCCTATGATAGCTGTCACATCGAAAAAAGTTAGACCAACCATCCCACAGGGTAGATGCAGATTGTTGGTCGATCGACTCCAGAAGTATAAAATGGCCCCGATCATTTAATGATGGGTGGTGAGTTGATATTGAGACAATCGAAGTAAATCGTATATACCATGCTAGGCCTAGAAATCCTTCTTTTGTGGTTTAATTCGTTTAAACCAGGCCATGTAATTAACACTTTTGGAAGAAGTCTGATAAACCATTATTTTATGATATATATTGTGTTTAATTGAGTGGTTTATCAAGTCTTTACACACTTATTCATATGATTAGCATGATATTACAATTTCTTCCCAAAGTTGTTCTATGGTTGAAAACTTGCTTCCTAGAGATCTTTTTATTGTGTATTTTAATTCTCTTTTATACCATTCGATGCCGTGATCCGTATGTTAAGTGTTTCAGGTTTCATAGGGCAGGAATGGCTTAGAGAATGGAGAGGAAGCTTGCAAAAATGGAAGGAACACAAGAAATCAAGGAGATGACCAGCGAACACCAATGCGGACGCATGGCTAACGCGACCGCGCAACATGAGAAAATCATAGTGACGCGTTCACGTGCCTGGCGCAAACGCGTGGAACGAAATCTGCACGGATGATGCGAACGCGTGGATGATGCATACACGTGGCGAGGAAAAACGATGGATGATGCGATCGCGTGGATGACGCGTACGCGTGACATGCACGATCTGCAGAATTTATAGAAATCGCTGGGGGCAATTTTGGGCCGCGTTTTGACCCAGTTTTCGGCCCAGAAACATAGACTAAAGCCGGGAAACATGCAGAGACTCGAGGGAGATTCTCATTAGGATAGTTTTTAGTTTTTAGATCGGATTTTACTCCTCCTCTAGGTTTTCTCTCTATACATTCATAGTTCGTAGAATTTTATTAGCTTTTGGATTTGGATATTGAGAAAAGTTGTTACCTCCGCAAGACTTCGTCATTCTAGTTTGTTTTCTTACTTTTCACTTACTCTTTCATATCCTTAATTTGTCTAGAGTTACAATTGGATTATTTTTAGAGTTTATTAATACAAGGACTATTTTTATTTTTAATTGATCTTTTTTATTATTGTTTATCGTGTCTTTCTTTATTTTCCCTTTTAATTTTGTGAAGTCTACATTCATGATAATGGAGTAGTTCCCCAACTTGATTGGGAGTTGATTAAAAGGAGAACCTTGAGTTGGAATACTCAAGAGTCAAATTGTAATTGGGTTTATTGTTGGTTGACTCTCTAGTCACTAACGCTAATCCTTCTCAAGGGAGAGGATTAGAACTTGTGAATAGAAGTTGACTCCCAACTTACTTGACTTTTCTTTATTCAGGAAAGGATAACTAAGTGGAAAAAACTACCAATTATCAATTGATCTTGAGAAAAATCCAACAAGGATAGAACTTCCAATTAATCTTCTCCCGGTCAAGATCTTTATTTAAATTACATAAATTTTCTTATTTATTTTTCTGTTTCTCAAACTCAAAATTTCTTGGAAAACCTCTAACCAATAAGCTGCACTCCTTTGTCAACTCGTTGGGAGACGACCTGGGATTCATACTCTCAGTATTTTTATTCTAATTTTGTGACAACCCTTTTAAATTGATAAGCAGATTTTCACTGGTTAAGAACTGTACTTGCAAGGTATTTATTCCATTAAATTCTTAATTGGTCAATTTTCGCCTCCGTCAATTTTTGGCGCCGTTGCCGGGGAGTTACAATAGTGTGCTAATTCATTGGATGGAATTTATTTATTTGCATTTTATTTTATTTTGTTTTATTGCCATGAGCCGTATGTTTCTTTTGTTGAATGACGCGTTCACTGCCTGATCCGAGCTTAGCCACTTTTGATCCTAAAATTGAAAGAACTCTTTCACGTATTAGGCGAGCTCGATGTTGGTTAGCCTCTGAGGGTGGTGAAGTAATTGTTATCGATTCACCAATATCATCTGAGGGCGAATCTGAACCGCCATCTGAGAGCGAAACAAGCTCATTTACTACTATTTTAGTTGATTCCCATGCAGTTAACAGGGCAGCACCTAGGAGAATCACTCTTCAGTTGGCTGGAGCCCCAGATTTTACACTGCAGCCGTATCAAGTGCATCACCCAACTCTGGCTTAACTAACTTCTTCTCTCAGAGAGAGGATCGATGGCCTACAAGTGACCGGCTTCCGGGAAAGCAACTGAGGGAAGGGAAGATGCCTCTGGAGGAAAGGAACTACACTTGAGTAAGAGAAGTACAAGGAGAAGAAAAGGGTCTAAAAGGCGAACTAAAAACTACACTAATCAACTTGCTGCCCAAGTTTCATGGCTTACCTGCTCAAGAGCCTATTAAGCACCTTAGGGATTTCCAGACAGCCTGTTCTACTGTTAAGCGTCATGGTGCAGATGAAACTTCTATTCTGTTAACTGCCTTCCCGTTTTCTCTTGAGGGAAAGGTGAGGGAATGGTACTACACTCAACTTGAAGCGATTGTTACCAACTAGAATACGCTTAGAAGAGAATTTTCGGAAAAATACTTTCCAGCTGAAGTTATTGATAGATTGAGGAAAGAAATTTCTATGATTATTCAAGGCAAATCCGAGACTCTCTACGAATATTGGGAACGCTTCAACAATCTCCTGGACGCATGTCCCCATCACATGATTGGCAAGATGGTGTTGATCAGCTACTTCACACAAGGCATGAAGCCTCAGGATAAGACCACATTGGAAGGTGCTAGTAATGGTTCTATGAAAAAGTACAAGACCGAAGATAAAGCATGGCAATTGATCAGCGATTTAGCTGAGTCCACTAGGAATCACAAGCATAGGCACAGCCATTAAAAAACTATTGAAGAGATTTTCTTTAGCAAAGAGACTACTGCTCTGACCCAGAGTATATGTGAAATGACCAACCTACTGAAACAGATGCAGTTGAATTAACAACAAGCACAACAATCTCAGCCACCCCCGCCACAACAAAGCCAACAGTTGGTTCCACAAAGAGTATGCGGGATCTATGCTGATTATAGTCATTATACTGATGAATGTCCGCAGCTCCAACAGGAAGACAACACTGTGGCAGCCACTCACAACTTCTATGACTGCCCAAATCAAGGATACAATCAAGGCGGCAACTACAACCAAGGTGGCAACTATAACCATGGATGGTAGGACAATTCCAACCAAGGTTGGAGAGATAATTCTAACCATGGTTGGAGGGACAACTATAACAGAGGAGGCAGTGATAACAATAGAAACCAGAGGTGGAATAACAGTAACAACAACAGACAGTAGAATTAGAACCAACCTTACAGAGCACCTCACCTAAGACAGCCTCAAGGACCCTAGCACAACCAACCACAAGCTCCTCAGATCACTTATTATAATTCTTCATCAAATGACGAGATGCTCCGTTCTCTCGCACAAGGACAACAAGACATGCATACGCAGCTGAATTCTACTTTAAATGGTCTGACTGCTACTTTACAAGCTCTCGTCTCCCGGTTAGATTCTTCACCTAGTTCCACCAATCAACCTTCAAGCTCCAGTGGAATTCCTTCTCAACCCCTACCTAATCCCAAGGGTGGCATCAATGCCATCACTCTGAGGTCCAGAACCACATTGCAGGAGAGGAACCAAGAGGAGCCAAGCTCAACAGTACATGTTCCAGCTGAGGATGTGGTGGAAGTGGAAGATGTTAAAGAGGAAGAGGATGTACAGAACATAGTTGAAGAAGAAGCAGCTCAACCATAGAATGAAACACCAAAGGATGCAAAAGCTGCAAGCAACGCCCTCCCTATTCCCTTCCCACAACTTGCAAGGAAGCCCAGAAAGTAGATGGAACTTGATCCCCAAATGGTAGAAATATTCAAAAAGGTTGGGGTAACTATCCCCCTTTTTGATGTTATTCAGCAGGTACCTAAATATGCAAAGTTTCTAGAAGATTTGTGCATACATAAAGATAAAATTAATGAATTAGAAACTATTTCCTTAGGTAGTTCTATATCTGCTTTAATGGGAGGTATATCTAAAAAATGTGGTGATCCAGGTCCATGTATGGTTAACTGTACCATTGGAGGTGTAATATTTTCTGACTGTATATGTGATTTAGGAGCATGTGTTAGTATATTGCCTTTGTCTATATATGATACTTTGAGGCTCCCTCCCTTAAAAAGGTTGGCAGCTCGTTTTGTGTTAGCAGATAAAAGCATTATTATAGTGGCTAGAATTGCTGAAGATGTATTGGTGAGCATTAAAGGGCTCACGTTTCCCATTGACTTCGATATCTTGGAGATACCCCAAAATGACTTGAGAAAGCCGTACACCAGGAGGAAATAGCAGAGAAGCACATGGAGCAAGGTCCAAGTGTGGGGACATCTTTTAAACAAAATGAGGATGCCAAGCCATTATCATTAGCTCCAGAAGGTCCAGAGCCTAGCCATGAGCAGAAATTGGAATTAAAGCCCCTTCCTTCACACCTCAAGTATGCTTACCTTGAGGATAAGCAGAAGTTCCCAGTTATCATTGCAAGGGAGCTCATTTCCCAACAAGAAGAACAACTGCTTAGTGTGTTTAGGAAGCATAAGAAAGCAATTGGATGGAGCTTGGCAGATATAGTAGGCATCAGCCCTCAAGTTTGTGAACACAGAATATTCTTAGAAGAAGGAGCAAAGCATGTCCGTCAGCCTCAAAGAAGATTGAATCCGACCATCTTAGAAGTTGTCAAGAAAGAAGTAACCAAACTACTTGAAGCAGATATCATTTACCCCCATTTCAGATAGCAAATGGGTCAGTCCAGTACAAGTGGTGCCTAAAAAGTCTAGAGTCACAACAGTGAAGAATGAGCATGGAGAGCTTCTGACAACTAGAGTGCGGAATTCATGGAGAGTTTGCATTGACTATAGGCGTCTAAACCAAGCCACTCGCAAAGATCACTACCCCTTGCCATTTATTGATCAAATGCTTGATTGCCTACCAGGTAAATCTCATTATTGCTTTTTAGATGGTTATACAGGTTATTTTCAAATCCATATAGCTCCTGAAGATTAGGAAAAGACTAATTTTACATGTCCTTTTGGAACTTATGCTTATAAGAGAATACCCTTTGGATTATGCAATGCACCAGCTACTTTCCAAAGGTGTATGATGAGTCTTTTCTCTGATCTCATAGAGAACTATATGGAAGTTTTTATGGATGACTTTGGCGTATATGGTGATTCATTTAGCCTTTGCTTGGATAGTTTATCTAGAGTATTGTGTGTTAGTTCAAACCTTATTTTAAATTTTGAAAAATGTCACTTTATGGTCAAACAAGGTATTATTCTGGAACACGTTGTTTCTAATACTGGTATCTCTGTAGATCCAGCAAAGGTAGATGTTATTTCTAGTTTACCTTACCCCTCCTCCGTGAGGGAAATTTGTTCGTTCCTTGGCCACGCAGGTTTTTACAGGAGATTTATTAAGGACTTCAGTAAGGTAGCATTGCCTTTTATCCAGACTACTGTAGAAAGATATTGAGTTCGAGTTCAGTGAGGATTGCATACAAGCGTTTGATAAGCTGAAGATCGCCCTGACTCAAGCTCCAATTGTGAGAGGACCAGACTGGAGCCAGCCATTTGAAATTATGTGTGATGCTTCCAACCATGCAGTAAGAGCGGCGCTAGCTCAACGCGAAGGTAAGGATCCTTTTGTAATTACTTATGCGTCTAAGACTTTAGACGCTGCTCAATCTAATTACACTACTACTAAAAAAGAGCTTCTTGCTGTTGTTTTTGCTCTAGATAAATTCTGAGCCTATTTACTTGGTACTAAGGTAGTAGTGTACTCAGACCATGCGGCTCTAAAATATTTATTAGCTAAAAAGGAGTCCAAACCAAGGCTAATACGTTGGATACTGCTGTTGTAAGAATTTGATTTAGAAATTAAGGATAAGAGTGGTAACCATAATTTAGTGGCAGACCACTTGAGTCGCCTTGAGCACCTTAAGGGTGACTCCACTCCTATAAATGATAATTTCCCATTTGATAGCTTACATGCAGTATCTGAAGTAGTCCCCTGGTATGCACCAGTAGCTAATTATCTAGTTAGCCACACTTTTCCTCCAAATTTTACTAAGCATCAAAGAGACAAGCTGAAAAGTGAGTCCAAATATTATATATGGAATGATCCATATTTATGGAGGTGTGGTACTGACCAGGTAATTAGATGGTGTGTGCTTCAATCAGAATTCCAGTCCATTTTAGAGGCCTGCCACTCATCTGAGAGTGGAGGACATTTTGGCCCTCAAAGAACAGCTAGAAAAATTCTGGACTGCGGATTCTGGTGGCCTACTCTTTTTAAAGACGCTGCTGAATTTTGTAAATCTTATTCCCCTTTGCCAAAGGTTTGGTAATATATCTAAGAGGGATGAGATGCCTCAACAGATTATGCTTTTCTGTGAAATCTTTTATGTTTGGGGCATTGACTTCATGGGTCCATTTCCAAATTCTAATGGTTACTTTTATATACTGTTAGCTGTAGATTAGGTTTCTAAATGGGTGAAAGCAATTCCTACCCGTACTGATGATGCTAACACTATTGTTTCCTTTGTGAGAAACCATATTATTTGTCACTTTAGATCACCACGAGCAATCGTGAGTGATCAAGGCACTCACTGAAGAAGCATGGGATAGTTCATAAAGTAGCAACAGCCTATCATCTCCAGACTAATGGGCAAGCTGAGGTGTCTAACAGAGAGATAAAGTGTATATTACAGAAGATAGTCAAGCCTCATAGAAAGGACTGGAGCACCAGGCTCTAAGATGCGCTTTGGGCATATCAGACAGCATACAAGACACCAATCGGGATGAGTCCCTTCCGCTTAGTTTATGGAAAGGCCTGTCACCTCCCAATTGAGGTAGAGCACAAAGCCTTCTGGGCAGTAAAAGAATGCAATATGGAATTTGAGAAAGTCAAAGCTGAAAGGAAGTTGCAACTACAAGAATTAAAAAACCTTTGCCTAGAAGCTTATGAGAACTCCAGGCTGTACAAAGAGAAGGTGAAGGTTGTGCATGATAAGCACATCAAGAGGAGAGAGTTCCAACCTGGGGACTTAGTCCTCCTTTACAAGTCCATATTAAGGCTCATGCCAGGAAAGTTGAGATCAAGATGGGACGGTCCCTATCGAGTGGAGAAGGCTGAGCCATACGGAGTCTTTCACTTGAGTCATCCTTCAAGCTCTGAATTCATCAAGGTCAATGGACATCACTTAAAGCTATATCATGGTGAAAAGATGCAAAAGAACAAGGAGCTAGAGATCTTCCTCTTAGTGGAGCGTCCAACTTAAGGATATTAAAGCAAAGTGCTGGGTGGGAGACAACCCACCATGGTATGATCATTCTTTTCCCTCTCCTTAGTTTTCTTTTTCAATAACTCTTCTCATTATTAGTACATATAGTTGCATCTTCATCTGCATATTGCATAAAAAAATGGCACGTGACGCGACAGAGTCGCCGACGCGTTCGCGTCATATATGCCTTGGGAAGAGAAGAGAATTTTACAGAAAGTCGCGCGAAAGCGTGGCTGGAGGCGTGCCTTTGACACAAATACGCCCACGCGACCGTATCGCTGATGCGTCCGCATCATGTGGAAAAATGGCCTTCTACGCATCTGCGTCACCCACGCGAACGCGTGCCTAAAAAAAATCGATGTAAAAAGGGGTGTATAGCAGAATGTTAGGCTAGAATGGGGCTGGAGCCATGCTAGAAGCACAAGCCCTACCACACAAATGCGTGCCCCATGCAAACGCGTGGCCCACGCGTCCGCGTCGTTTTTCAAAAAATGGCCTTTCACGCGATCGCGTCACTGATGCATGGGAATTTGTCTCTCAACAAATTTCCTTCGGCAAGTATACCGAGTTGTCGTCAAGTAAAAACTCACAATAGAGTGAGGTCGAATCCCACAGGGATTGATTGGTCAAGCAATTTTAATTGGAAGAATGCTCTAGTGGAGCTAAGCAGAAAGTGGATATAGAATTGCAAAAAATTAAATGACGGGAAAGTAAATGATAGAAAATAAAGTGCAGAATCTTAAATGGGGAATTAGGGTGATTAGCATGAAAGTAAATGATAGAAAGTAAAGAGAATGGGTAAGATCAGAAATGGGGAAATCATTGGGTTCAGGAGGTGTTGCATTCTCCGGATCAAGTTCATTCTCATCTCTTCCGCAATCAATGCATTCATTGATCTCCTTGGCAATCTTAAGTGATTGAATCCCAATTCCTTGGCAATCCAATCTCTCTAAACTTGAACAATTGCCCAATTCCTTGATTTAATTGCTCATGAGAAGAGATGAGGTATGGTCACTGATTATACCACATGTATTTCCAAATCAAAGTGTTGGTAGGGTTATATGTCACTATACCCATCCAAACCCCAATTTGGTCCAACATGAGAAAGCATTTCTAGCATGATCTCCTCATCCCTTTTCCAAAGCTCAGAGGAGATTCAATTATGGAGAGTTTCTTTCCCAAGATAACAATCCAATTAGATGAAGATCGAAAGCTTTCTAGTAAGATCAAGAGAAAAGAAAGAAGAAGAATAATGAAAACTATGATTGATCCATCAAATTACAACAGAGCTCCCTAACCCAATGAAAGGGGTTTAGTTGTTCATAGCTCTGGAAAATGGAAATGAAGAAGAAGAAAGATACATTCTAACTCTAGAAGTTACAGAAAAGTAAAATATACAGAGTGTGGTTTTCTCCAATGTGCCAATCTCATTCTAGTTCAAAACTACTCCTATATATACTACTCTTCTTGGTCTTCTAGTCAATTTTGCAAGTCTTGGATATGGGCCTTTGATCTTAAGTTGAAGCAGTTGGGAAACTTCAGTGGGCTCAGCTTTAGTTGCAGAGAGAAAGTGATGTAAGCATGGATTTTGGCTTGGGGCGTTACTGGCGTTAATGCTGAGTGCATTGTGGGTTCGAGAACGTTAGTGGCAATCACTTTTCCCACTAACATTCCCACCACATGGCCCACGTTAACTCCAACGTTAGTGGCAATCACCTTTCCCAATAACGTTGCCTTGTGCCCCTAGTCCCAACGTTAGAGCTCACGTTAACTAAGTTAACGTGGCTCTTAACGTGGTTATGTCTCATCTTCGCAAGCGTTATTAGGACTCACCTTTCCCAATAACGTTGCCTTGTGCCCCTAGTTCTCACGTTAGAGCTCACGTTAACTAAGTTAACATGGCTCTTAACGTGGATATGAATGACATCCCATCGTTAGTGACAAAGGTGAGTTTCACTAACGTTGGCTTATCAACTTCAACTCCACGTTAACTTTCACGTTAGTGGTCTTAACGTGACCACTAACGTGGGCAATGCAAGCTTGATCCAACGTTAGTGACAAAGGTGAGTGTCACTAACGTTGGCATTGTTCCTCTCTTCCATGTTAGAGTCCACGTTAACTTAGTTAACGTGGCTCTTAACGTGGTTCATTGCCACATCTTGGAGCGTTAGTGGTGATCACAATTACCACTAACATTGGAGTTTTTTTTGTCTCCACGTTAACTACCACGTTAATGTAGTTAACGTGGCAATTAACGTGGCTCATGATGGCTTCGAGGGCGTTACTGGTGTCCACTTTTCTCATTAACACTGTAGGCTTATCCCTATTCCACGTTAGTACCTACGTTAACTAGGTTAACGTGGATGCTAACGTGGCTCTTCCTTGCTTCCTTTGTCCTGAAATTACGCAAATAAAATGCATCAAAGCTCTAATCCAAGTCATGAAATCATGCATTATCCAATCTAACATTCATTCCTTGCATAATTCTCATGAAATAATGTAAAATTCACAATATTTTTCTAAATCAAGATGTAAGTGTTCTTTTATCTAAAACTTGCTTATTTCCTAAGAAAATGCATGAAATTACACTAAAACAGTAAAGAAAATGTCAGTGAAACTGGCCTAGATGCCCTGGCATCATAACACCAAACTTAAAGCTTGCTTGTCTCTAAGCAAGTACTGAAACATGAATAATGAATGAAAAGGCAAGAGGAATGAATCATTATTGTGGAAGTCAAATCCTTAGTTTTATGGAGTTTCATGCATAGCAACTTAGGTTCGTTCCTTTACCAGCTTTCAGACCTTTATCATGTCCTTGAACACTTGCTTGTTTACATCCCCTGAGACTTCCTAGTTATTGATCCTTCCTTCTTTTGTTTTCTTAAGATTTATTGCGTTCTTCCTTTGGCTAAGTGCTCTGTAAGAGGGCGACTCTTTATGATAAGTGATAAACCACTATTTTATAGTTTATCTTGTGCTCAATTGAGTGGTTTTTATCAACTCTTCACCCACTTATTTATACTATTTGCATGGTTTTACATTTGCCTTCCTAATTATGTGCTTTGATTGAAAACATGCTTCTTTGGCCTTATGTTCCCTATGTTTAATCCTCTCTTATTACCATTAGATGCCTTGATATGTGTGTTACGTGTTTTCAGATATTATAGGGTAGGAATGGTTCAGAGGATGGAAAGAAAGAATGCAAAAATGGAAGGAATACAAGAAGTTGGAGAAACTGCTAAGCTATCCAGCCTGACCTCTTCGTACTCAAACGGCTATAACTTTAGCTACAGAGGCCCAAACGACACGGTTCTAGTTGTGTTGGAAAGCTAACGTCTGGGGCTTCGATTTGATATATAATATGCCATAGTTGCTCTGACGCTAGGCGGCGCGAACGCATGATCCACGTGGACGCGTCGCATCTGCGAACTTCAATCCGCGTGGCCGCGTGGGCGACGCCTCCGCGTCACTTGCCCGCGACCTGAACGTACCAAAATACGCAGGGGGCAATTTCTGAGCTATTTCTGACCCAGTTTTCGTCCCAGAAAACACAGATTAGAGGCTATAAAGTGGGGAAATGCATCCATTCATTATCAGGCTCTCATAATTCATAATTTTAGTTTTAGATGTAGTTTTTAGAGAGAGAGGTTCTCTCCTCTCTCTTAGGATTAGGATTAGGATTAGGATTTCATCTTCTTTAATCACAGGTTCAATATTCCTTTTATATATTTTCCCAATTTAGTTTATGAACTCTCTATGTTTGGATTGATTTTCTTAATTAATGTTATTTGAGGTATTTCAGTGTATGATTGTTTTCTTTATATGAATGCTTTTATTTAAATATTTTCCCTTTTGGTTTTGGTTAAATAATTGGTGACTCTTGAGTTATCAAACTCATCGTTGATTGAAAATTGGAATTCTTCAAGAATTAATTCGAGATCCAATAACTCCAACTTTTCCCAAGGAAATACTGGGACTTGAGGATTCAAATTAATTCATCCACTTAACTTACCTTCATAGTTAGAGGTTAACAAAGTGGGAGAAAAATCCAATTCTCATCATAATTGATAAGGATAACTAGGATAGGACTTCCAGTTCTTCATACCTTGCCAAGAGATTTTATTATTGTTAATTTATTTTACTTGTCATTTAAATATACCTGTGCCCATTGCTCAAACTCCAAAACCCCAATTTACAAACTCATAACCAATAATAAGAACATACATCCCTGCAATTCCTTGAGAAGATGACCCGATGTTTAAATACTCGGTTATCAATTTTAAAAAGGGGTTTGTTACTTGTGACAACCAAAACGTTTGTATGAAAGGACTTTTGTTGGTTTAGAAGCTATACTTGCAACGGGAATTTATTCTGAATTCTAGACCACGCAAAAGTTCTCTCATCAAAATGGCGCCGTTGCCGGGGAATTGCAAACATGTGCCTTATTATTGGTTATTGTAAATATTTAAAAAAAATTTTAGATTTTTATTTTAAAATTTTTATCTTATCTTATCTTATTTTTCAAAATTCAATTTTTTTAAAATCATCTCTTTTTCAAAATATTTTCTTTTTGTTAGTTTTTTTTTTTATTTTCTCTCACTACTATGAACTCTCACCCCTTTGGCTATGAGTTTGGTTACAATTATGTTGCAGGAAGAGGAAATTACAATGAGAACAGGTATCAAGGTTGGAACAATCAAAGATGGAAGGAGCCACAAGGATTTGATCAATCCTCATGGCAACAACCACCTCCAATGGACTATCAACAACCATTCTGTGATGCATATCAAGGCAATGGCTATGGTGAACATTCTTTTGACTACCAACAAGACCCACCATATGCCTATGAACCCCCTCCTCCTCAATATAATTTTGAACCACCATACTCACAAGCTCCTTTTCAACCTTATAATGATCCACCCATTCCATCACCACCCATCCCATCACCACCATCCATGGAAGAGCACCCACATCCATCAATCCAAGAGCAAGATGATTCCAGTTATGCTATTAAAATGGAACAAGAGTCAAGGGATCGTCTTAAGGAAACAGTAGATCAATTTCATGCAACCCTTCATCAATTGGAGCAAGCAATAAATCAATTACCTTCTAGACGTTCGGACACTCAAGGAACCCCCATGGCTTCATGTGGAGAATCTAATGAAGAACGTAGCATGAAGGAGACACTAGAAACTCCAGTGGACAGTAAGGAGCATGACTTTGTACTAGAACAAGTGGAGGAAGCCGAAATTATTGAAGAAGAAGAAGTGGTTGAAGACTTAGGAGATGCGGAACCTCCATGGGAATGTCAATACATAGAGCTTCCTTCCAAGGTGATTGAAATTGATGCTAATGAAGGTGTATAACCTCCAAGGCATATCATAGTTGAAGACTTGGAAGAGGTTGATTAAGATATGGAAATTAAAGAAGAAGAAGCACAACCTCCCATGCCCATGGTAATTAATGAAGAAGAGTTTGAATTAGAAAAAAGCTACCAAGAGGAAGAGGATGAAATCAAAGAAGTTTGCAAAGAGGTGGAAGTTGTCAAAGAGCACAAGGGAGTGGCACTTGAAATCACCTTGCCAAAGTTATTGGAGACCCCTCCCCCTAAGTTGCCATCATCCTTCACAACATTCAAGTGGGTAAAATTCATATCCCTTAGCTTTCTAACCCCACTTGAATATGGGCTACTGGAGACGGATGGTCAACTTAGAGCTCTTTGTATCATTAAGAGTAAGAGGAAGATGGTCAGTGATAAGATTTATCCTGCAAGGTTCAACATGGTTGTGTGCTCAATATTTAAATGCAAAGGTTGGTTTAGAGCCCAACTGAATGGGTCTAGGAAGTTGTCTGGCTACTTCAGTGAGAATTCAGACTGTTTGCCACCCAGATGGAACAATATTGCTCAGCAAGAAGACGGGTGCAAAAGCAAGATTTGGGACCCCGGAATTCAATCTAGAAATCAACACTCTTGGGGCCTTGTCACTTGCTTTAACTTGCTTGAAGGCTTTCTGCGCCTCGTTTGGGACCCCGGAGGCTACTGGAACTCCAAAAATTGGTGGAGATTTCTGGATGAGTTCAAGCACAAGCCGCCATAATAGGAAGCTCCTCAATTGTCCAACTTAAGGACTTTAACTAAAAGTGCTAAGTGGGAGACAACCCACCATGGTATGATCGTTCCTTTTTCATTTTAATTTAGTTTTAATTGTTTTCAAGTTTTATTTTATTTTTCATTGAACCTAGAATTACTCATAACATTCATATCATTTTGCATTCTGCATACTGCATATTAAAAAAAATGCCACGCGACGCGGCCGCATCAGCGATGCGTCCACGTCGAAAGGAGAGGGGATAAAATAAAAACGAATAGAGAGTCACGCTGGAGCATGGCTGGAGGCGTGCCAGTGGCCCAAATCGTCCCACGCGACCGCGTCGCTGACGCGTCTGCGTCACATGGGAATAATGGCCTCCCACACGACCGCGTGCTCTGATTTTCGACGTAAAAAAGGGTGCACAAGGAATTATTGTGCGAGAGTGGTGCTTGACGCACAATCCCTATCACGTGACCGCGTCGCCGACGCGTCCGCGTCATTCCTTTCTAAAGCCCACTCACGCGATCGCATGCCCTACGTGATCGCGTCACCCAAGATTTGGCAAAAATAAGATTTTGAACAGAGAGTTGTGCGAGCGCGAGGCGGCCCTCGCGCCAGTAGCATAAAATGTGTCACGCGACCGCGTGACTGATGTTGTTCGCGTCGATTAATTTCAGCGCAAGTCGCGCAAACGCGTCCCCCATGCGTCCGCGTCGATTGCGCCGCACACCTTAACCTAATATGCCAAAATATTTTATCTTTACGTCCCCAATCATAATTTTTCCTCACTTCTTTCCCTTCTCATTCTTCTTACCTTTCATTTTATTTATTTGCATATTCCATTCATTGCATTTTAATTTAATGTATATTTTTCCTTCTTTTCTAAATTCATTATTTTTCCTTTGGTGTTGAATTTTCTTATTTAACTGTTGCATCTTCTCTTGAATTATTTTGTGTGCTTAGTGACTTGTTTTATTCTAGTTAGGTAATATTATTTATATCAATGCCAATCTTTTATACATGTATCACTTTTGCATTGACATGAATTTATATTATCTCTCCTTACCCACACTCTCTTCCCTCATTTTTGCAAATTTTTACATTATTGATATGCCATGTGTCTCTACTATTTTCTCACTTGCATGTTGTAGCTACCATATAAATGAGACCCCCATTATTTGGCATTAACCCACCCAGACTTTATTTATATTCTTATTTTTATTTCTGGGTTACTTTTTCTTCTTTTCCCTCTTCTTTCAGGATGGCCACCACAAAGGGAGAGGAAAAGCTTCTTACTGGGGAGACAAACAAGTTCATCTGCTCAATCTTTGGAGAAACGCATCAGTTGAAGCAACCCGTCCACCTGCACATCTTAGCATGCACCGAGGACGGTGCAATCTTTAAGTGTGGGGAGGTCGATACCGATCTCCATGGGTTAGTTACTCTTTTATCTCAACATACTAATTTAAATTGAAAATTAAAATCTTCTATGTGTTAAATTTGTTTGAAGTTGTATTTGGAACATAGTTAAAAGCTAGAACACACAACCTGTGAGATTTGAGCTTATTTACATGGTTACATTGTTTAACCATAAATATTTTATTCCTGTGTGTTTTCTTCTCTATAACTGTAATCTTTACTTTGTTTCATTCTATATGTTCATTATTTAGTGTATTTACATGCTTGCATATGATTGAGGACATTATTTGTTTTAGATCTACATGCTTGCATATGATTGAGGCCATTATTTGTTTTAGCTCACTTATCCCAAATAAGCCTACCCTTTAAATTCCATTTGTTAGCCACTTTGAACTTTTTAATCCCCTTCTGTTCTATAACCACATCACTAGCCTTAAGCAGAAAAATAAATTAAATATCCCAATTGAATCTTTGGTTAGCTTAAGATAGAGGTTGTGCATCAACTAAGTGTGGGAAAACTGTGGGAACATGGGTTAATAATGGAATGTATCATGTTTCTAATTCTAAATATTGGGAAATTTGGGTATCTACTCATGTAAAACAGAAAATTAAAAATTCCATATGCATTGATATGTTATTTTAGTTTTTATATCTCAAGAAAAAAAGAGAAAAAAAGACATTGATATGTTATTTTAGTTTTTATGTCTCTATAGAAAAAAAGAAAGAAAAATATATATAATATAAATAAATAAATAAGGGGACAAAATTATCCCAATGTTAAGTTAATAAAAGATCAATGCATATGTGACACAAATTAAAAGAAAAGTTGATACATGAGTATGTGATACAAAAGCGGGAATTATGGGTAGCTAGGCATGATTTTAGAAGTTATATAGAATGTATGTATGTTAGGTAATAGCCCAGGTTATTCAAAGATTCAATTTATAGCTCACTTAGCCATACATATACCTTCACCCTTGCCTTGGCCCCATTACGCGTAAGGTTTATTACTTGGACGACCCAGTACACTTGCTGGTTAGTTGTGCGAAGTTGTAGTGATCACAATTTCGTTCACCAAAGAGCAAGCTATAGAAAGCAAGATTAGTAGAGAATTGAGAGAATTGACCCTAGACACTTGAGAGTTAGAATGATATACACTACCAGTAAGGGTTCAATGCCTAATTCTATGTTCCCTGCTTTCATGAGCTATCTTCTTACAAGTTTACTTGTCTTTTATTGTGTAATTTGAATTAGTGGAATTTGATTCGTATTTGTCCTGAAGAACTTGTTTGCTCTTAACCAAGTAGGTAGAAACATTTTGCATGTAGTTGCATTCACATAGATAGGTTGCATTGCATACTCTCTATCATTCCTCTTCACTTCTTTATAGCTTCTCTTGAGCTTAGTATGAGGACATGCTAATGTTTAAGTATGGGGAGGTTGATAAACCACTATTTTATGGTTTATCTTGTGCTCAATTGAGTGGTTTTTATCAACTCTTCACCCACTTATTCATACTATTTGCATGGTTTTACATTTGCCTTCCTAATTATGTGCTTTGATTGAAAACATGCTTCTTTGGCCTTATGTTCCCTATGTTTAATCCTCTCTTATTACCATTAGATGCCTTGATATGTGTGTTACGTGTTTTCAGATATTATAGGGCAGGAATGGTTCAAAGGATAGAAAGAAAGAAGGCAAAAATGGAAGGAATACAAGAAGTTGGAGAAACTGCTAAGCTATCCAGCCTGACCTCTTCGTACTCAAACGGCTATAACTTTAGCTACAGAGGTCCGAACGATGCGGTTCTAGTTGTGTTGGAAAGCTAACGTCTGGAGCTTCGATTTGATATATAATATTCCATAGTTTCTCTGACACTAGCTTACGCAAACGCGTGATCCACGCGGACGCGTCGCATCTGCGAACTTCAATCTGCGTGGCCGCGTGGGCGACGCCTCCGCGTCACTTGCCCGCGACCTGAACGTACCAGAATACGTAGGGGGCGATTTTTGGGCTATTTTTGACTCAGTTTTCGGCCCGAAAAACACAAATTAGAGGCTATAAAGTGGGGGAATGCATCCATTCATCATCAGGCTCTCATAATTCATAATTTTAGTTTTAGATGTAGTTTTTAGAGAGAGAGGTTCTCTCCTCTCTCTTAGGATTAGGATTAGGATTAGGATTTCATCTTCTTCAATCACAGGTTCAATATTCCTTTTATATATTTTCCCAATTTAGTTTATGAACTCTCTATGTTTGGATTGATTTTCTTAATTAATGTTATTTGAGGTATTTCAGTTTATGATTGTTTTATTTGTATGAATGCTTTTATTTAAATATTTTCCCTTTTGGCTTTGGTTAAATAATTGGTGACTCTTGAGTTATCAAACTCATTGTTGATTGAAAATTGGAATTCTTCAAGAATTAATTCGAGATCCAATAACTCCAACTTTTCCCAAGGAAAGACTGGGACTTGAGGATTTGAATTAATTCATCCACTTAACTTACCTTCATAGTTAGAGGTTAACAAAGTGGGAGAAAAATCCAATTCTCATCATAATTGATAAGGATAACTAGGATAGGACTTCCAGTTCTTCATACATTTCCAAGATATTTTATTATTGTTAATTTATTTTACTTGTCATTTAAATATACCTGTGCCCATTGCCCAAACTGCAAAATCCCAATTTACAAACTCATAACCAATAATAAGAACATACCTCCCTGCAATTCCTTGAGAAGACGATTCGATGTTTAAATACTCGGTTATCAATTTTAAA
>NC_029772.3:43560180-43576382 GCF_000817695.3 Arachis duranensis | reverse complement strand
ATAAGCTTTCAGTCAACACTCCCGAACCAGTTGGTTCAAGGTGCTAGGTGTTGAGACACCCCTAAGGACTTACTCCCTCAAGTCTCTTTCCCCCATACATACACACTACAGGCACATGGTTTGTTATTTTTCTTTCTTGAGACCTTGGTGTCCAGCACCTCTTTGGGTTACTAAGTGTTCTGTAGCAAGGGTTACTCTTCATAGTGGACTTTCAGATGATAATCCCGAGTTAGTTAACCTAAGTTACCAAGTGATAAGGCACTCCTGAGAGCTTATTCATCCAGGTATATCCCCTATACATGGGCACCACAGACACATGCCTCCATCTTAAAACCCTTGGTGCCTAGCATTATTTCTTATTGTGTTCTCTTCCCTTTTTTATTGCTCTTTTTCTTTTCTTATTGGTATCTTATTATTTAGTTAGTCTCATAGGATGTGTTTCAAGCATAGGATTCAGGATAGATAGTTGCATTCTTTCCTTATTGGTGAACCAACTTAGCTAACTAATCTTCCTACCACAAACATATGGAATTCACTTTACAAAATAACTCCACTCTTGTTTTTCATATCATTTCTTTTCATTTGGCTTAAGGGACAAACATACAAGTAAGCAAGATGAAGTTGAAAACCAGGGACACTAGACTAGTAATCATAGACTTTAACAACAATGAAATTTAAATGCAGAATTGAAAATCCTAAACTACTATGGAAGTATGTTCTATTTCATACATGATTTTCCTTATTTAAAGCTTGAAAAGGTAGACACCACCTTTTACTCATGAGGTTGATCATGCTCTTTTGCTTCCTTGTCTTTCTCTCGACTACTTGACTTTCCCGCTTCTTTGCTCTTCCCAATCAATTTCTTCCAGAAGCCAGCGTCTTCCATTTTCTTTTTCAGTGTTTCCTTTTGTTGTTTCACCTTCACCTTCTCTTGCTCTGTTAAGTCCTAGCGAACTGCCTCATAAATTGGGATGGCAGGGTGCAAGTTATGCATATGCCCAGTCATATAGTTTAACTTAGCCTGAGTGATTATGCTAAATTCTTCTCGATGTAGCTGCCTTCCTCCGTTGAGCACACTGAATTCGTTGAAGGCTTTCATCTGAGCTTTCTGACGTTGGTTGAGTTCTTGGAGGAGTTTGTCTTGGCTTTCTTGCCTTTCGGACACTTGACTGATGGCTTGAGTGAGCTGAGAGTAGTGCTCTTGTTGCTACTCCATTAGCTGTTTCTACCATTCTCTTTGTTGATTCATCCAATTTGATAGCATTTCCTCTTGATGATCCATTCTCTGAGATTGAAAATGCAACTGTTGTTCTTGTCCTTCCATGTATATTCTTGATAAATCGTCAATGGCTCCTCGAATGTGACCCAAATTTATGTTGGTTGGGTCATAGTACCCTTCTTGGTGATATTCTGTTGGTTGGGGTTCTTCTTGGAAAGGTTCTTCTTCTGGTTCTTCTCCTAATGTCCTCTTCCTTAGATGGGGTCTTTTCTGCTGTTGAGCTGGTGTCACATGAGTTATGCGTTGAAGTGTAAGTGACCTCCCGAGACTTACCCAAATTGGATTACTGTCTTCGAAGACTACCTTGGCTTTCATGCATAATCTAAAGATGGTGCTGGGGTACCAAAGTCTAGCACCCGAATCACTCTTCTCTGCTGACACTTGAATTCCCTCAGCTATGATTTCGTGCACATTGATGCCTCCACCCTTTATTAAGCAATGTACCATAGTAGCTCTAGCGATGTTGACCTCAGAATTGTTTGCAGCTGGGAGGATAGATTGTCTCACAAACTCAAACCATCCCTTGGCTTCCGGGATGAGGTCTCCTCTCCTGATGAACCGGGGCCTCTTATCCGAATACCTTTCTCAGTCAGATCCCACAATACATATGTCGCCCACAATTTCTTCCAGTTCATCATTGTCGGGGCCATTACTTATTGTTTCTTGATAACCGAGCTCAACAAAACGTGGTGATTTCAGCTAGAGAACCCTTGTTATGGCATCGGGGCTGAAATTCACCTCTATTCCTCTTACGTAGCTCTTGAAGGTGGGATCCATGGTCTTGTCTTCTCTAACCACATTTGCATAAAATTCCTTGATGAGGGTTGCATTAATCCTTGTTTCCGGATTGGTGAGCTTTTGCCAACCCCTTTGCTCAATCTTCTCTCGAATTTGTGGACATTCATCTTCGTTGAACTGGAATGTCAACTCAGGCAGTATCTTTTTGTTCTTTATCCATTCAAACTTTAGCTCATGGAAGGCCGTTTTGAATCTCCCTCCATCGAAGGGGATGCTCTCCACTGGTTCCTTCCTCTTTTGCCTCTTGGAGCTTGATGATGCCATAAGTGAGAATTGGTTTGCGAAAGTGGTGAAGGATATGAGTTTGAAGATAGAGTCCGGTTGGTTTGAGGCAAGATGTATCTTAGAGGAATGTGTTTTGAGAGAAGGAAGAGAGGTGAGTTGGATGAATAGTTGAGAAGGGCTAGAGTGGTGAGGGTTCCTTATATAGGCTGGTGGTGAGAATTGAAGGGTGTAGATTGTTAGGGAAGTTTAATGGTGGACGGTTAGGGTTTATTTTGGGGCACGAGGATCATTGCTTTTATGACTTTGATTAGTTTGATCTCCTAGATGATCCTTCCTAACATTGCGTGGCACACTTTCGAAGGAGTTCCCTTTGAAGACAAGTGTACAACTCCTCTTAATAAAGTGGCTGAGCCTCCTTCCATTGGTTGTTTCATCAATCTACTCCAATCCCCCTTTTTTCATTTCCTATACAAGACAAAAGGAATACAAAAAGTTAATTGGATTTTTGGTGGGAAGATTTAAAATATGAACTAGCTACCGTAAAAAAAATATTTTTTTTAATATGATCTTCATGAAGACAAAACAACTTACTTCTTTGATGCTCATATATGCACATTGGTGACACCAAACTTAGTTTGTGATCATGTAGTGTTTAAGGGTTTAATCAAGACTTTTAGCCCAAAATGACATAAATTGTGTTCATGCCATCTTAATGTGCCTTGAACACCAAACTTGTTATTCACTAAGGGTTTTGTAAAATGTTTGTCAAAGTTGTTTTGAAATTCATGATCTTACTTTATTAACTAACACTAAAGAATTTAAAAGAAGGGATAAGGATCATGGGTTGCCTCCCATGAAGCGCTTCTTTAACATCATTAGCTTGACGGTTGACCCTTGTCAGGGTGGTTGGTGGTGCTTCAAATCCTCTCCTTTTGTAGTGTGTTTGTCTCCAGTGGCTTTGTTAAGAAGCTCCACATGTTCCAAGGATAAGACTTTGTTGATGATGCACTTGAGGTAGCTGAGATAGGATGGTAGGAAGATGAGGTGGGATGGTTGGATAGTGAGCAGAGATCACTTTATCTCCTGGAGAGAAATCCTCTGTAGGAATCTTCTTGTTTCTCCATCTTCTGGGTACTTTCCTCCTTGTTTCTCTTGATGCTATCTTGCTTTCTATATATTCTTTCTTTAAGGGATCCTTGTTGCTAGCTTTGTATGACTCTGGTGGGCTCAGCTCCCTTTGAGTTACCTCTGAATGTGGTTCTTCCTGAATATATGGCTTTCCAACTAATGGGGTTTTCAATTGTGTTGTTTGTGCTTCACTGCTTGTTTCTTGCATCAATGCTTCATTATGCTCTTTTCTTGATTCTTTGTTTTCTTGACTTGCTTCTTGCCATGATTTGAAGACATTGAAGGTGAGTTGTTCATCATGTATCCTTAAGATTAGCTCTCCCCATTCCACATCTATAAGTGCCCTAGCAATGGCTAAGAATGGCCTCCCTAAGATGATTGGATGGAGATGACTTTCTTCCATCTCTAGGATAACAAAGTCTGTGGGGAGATAGTAGCTCCCAACCTTCACCAGCACATTTTCAACTACTCCTATTGCCTGTTTTTGAGTTTTGTCAGCCAATCTGATAATTACATCAGTAGGAGTTAGTTCATTGATTTGGAGCTTCTTCATGAGGGAGAGGGGCATTAATTTGATGCTTGCTCCCAAGTCACAAAGCCCTTTGTCAATTTTTGTTTTGCCTATAGCACAAGGGATGTGGAAGCTCCCTGGGTCTTTTCTTTTTATAGGTAGCTGTGGTTGAATGAGAGCACTGCACTCCTTGTTCATCAGTATTGTTTGCCCACCTTTCAATGAACTCTTTCTAGTCAGCAGCTCTTTTATGTACTTAATGTATGAAGGCATCTGTTGGAGAGCTTTAATGAATGGTATGTTTACATGAAGAGATGCAAACATATCAAGGAACCTTGAATATATTCTTCTTCCTCTACCACCTTTTAGTCTTTGAGGAAAAGGTGCATATGGTTCAGACCCTCTTCTTTTAGCTTCTCCTTCTGTGGAGGGTTGGGTTCCCGATTTCTCTCCTCATGCTTATCTTCTGGACTGTCTTGAAGATGTTTTGCTTGTGTGACTGCTTCCCCCACACTCACTTCATCACTAGTGGTGATCACCTTGCACTCTTCCCATCTTACTTTCTTAGCTTCTCCTCTGGGGTTCTTCTCTGTGTCACTTGGGAAGCTGTCAGTGGACTTAGGAATTTGCTGGGATAGATACCCTACTTGGGACTCCAGTCTTTTGATGGTATCTCCTTGGTTCTTGATGTTGGTTCACACCTCATCCTTGAATGCTTTGTTGTCCTGGACTTCCTTGCATAAACCTTCAAGTAAGGTTTCAATTCTAGAGAGTCTATCCTCAGAGTATGATGGTGGGTTTGGGTTATAAGAGTGAGGGTGATCATGCTGGTTTTGATATGGGTGTTGAGGAGTGTGGTTAGGTGGTTGTTGATATGATCTTTGTGATGAATGTTGGTGGACAGCATGGTTGTTAGGATTGTGATTTTGGCGTCTCTGATCTTGGCCTTGGTCGTGTTGGTTTCCCCACCCAAAGTTGGGGTGGTTCTTCCATCCTGGATTGTAAGTTTTGGAGTATGGATCATGATTTTGCCTTGGTGAATTACCAACATAGTTGGCTTGCTCCCATTCACCTCCTTCCTCTGTGTTTACTCCTTCTTGGGTTGATGATTATGTGGTGACTGCTGCAACTTGATTCTTCTCCATTTTCTTTGTAAGGTCAGCTAGTTGCTTGGCAATCATCTTGTTCTGAGCTAGTAGTGCATCAACATGGTTCAGTTCTATTACACCTGGAGTGTTGCTCCTCTCAAAAGCATAGAAGTAGTCACTCTCAGCTACAGTCTCAATGACATATATGACTTCTTCAATGGTCTTCTTCTTGTTCAAAGATCCTCCGGATGAGTGGTCTACTACCTTCTTCGATTTATACGAGAGTCCCTCATAGAAAATATGCAACTCTACCCATTCATTGAACATGTCCGGTGGGTACCTTCTTGTCAAATCCTTAAACCTCTCCCATACTTCGTAGAGAGTCTCATTATCTTGTTGCCTGAAAGTTTGTACCTCAGCTCTCAGCTTGTTGATCCTTTGAGGAGGGTAGAACCTTGCCAAGAATTTGTTCACTACATCTTCCCATGCTGTTAAACTCTCCTTTGGGAAAGACTCCAACCATTTAGACGCCTTGTCCCTGAGTGAAAAGGGGAACAAGATCAATCTGTAAATATTTGGGTGGACGCCATTAGACTTCACGGTGTCACATATTCTTAGGAATGTGGTTAAATGTTGATTTGGGTCTTCTTGGGCACTTCCTCCAAATGAATAGTTGTTCTAAACAAGGGTGATGAGCTGGGGTTTTAGCTCAAAGTTGTTAGCATGTATAGTTGGCTTTTGGATGCTGCTTCCACAGTTGCCTGGGTCTGGGTTGATGTAAGATCCTAGAACCATTCTTCCTGGCTCAGCATGATTCACATGGCCATCTCTGGCATGGTTATGAGCTTCTCCTTCATGGTTATCCTCCATGATTATTTCAAAGAATTCATCTTCTTCCTCTGCTCCAACAACTCTTTTGCCTCTTGCTTCCCTCCTTTTTCTAAGGAGAGTCCTCTCAGGTTCAGAATCAAAGGATGTTGAAGCTCCACTTCTTCTACCTGTCATACAACCAGCACAGCTCACAGCAAGAAAGAAATTGCAGAGATTATAATGGTTAAAGTGGTTGCTAGTCTGAGTGGTGCAAATTGTCAAACAGTTAGTAGGTTAGTAAACAGAATTGTAATGATGCATGGGAATTTGTCTCTCAACAAATTTCCTTCGGCAAGTATACCGAGTTATCGTCAAGTAAAAACTCACAATAGAGTGAGGTCGAATCCCACAGGGATTGATTGGTCAAGCAATTTTAATTGGAAGAATGCTCTAGTTGAGCTAAGCAGAAAGTGGATATAGAATTGCAGAAAATTAAATGGCGGGAAAGTAAATGATAGAAAATAAAGTGCAGAATCTTAAATGGGGAATTAGGGTGATTAGCATGAAAGTAAATGACAGAAAGTAAAGAGAGTGGGTAAGATCAGAAATGGGGAAATCATTGGGTTCAGGAGGTGTTGCATTCTCCGGATCAAGTTCATTCTCATATCTTCTGCAATCAATGCATTCATTGATCTCCTTGACAATCTTAAGTGATTGAATCCCAATTCCTTAGCAATCCAATCTCTCTAAACTTGAACAATTGCCCAATTCCTTGATTTAATTGCTCATAAGAAGAGATGAGGTATAGTCACTGATTATACCACATGTATTTCCAAATCAAAGTGTTGGTAGGGTTATATGTCACTATACCCATCCAAACCCCAATTTGGTCCAACATGAGAAAGCATTTCTAGCATGATCTCCTCATCCCTTTTCCAAGGCTCAGAGAAGATCCAATTATGGAGAGTTTCTTTCCCAAGATAACAATCCAATTAGATGAAGATTGAAAGCTTTCTAGTAAGATCAAGAGAAAAGAAAGAAGAAGAATAATGAAAACTATGATTGATCCATCAAATTACAACAGAGCTCCCTAACCCAATGAAAGGGGTTTAGTTGTTCATAGCTCTGGAAAATGGAAATAAAGAAGAAGAAAGATACATTCTTACTCTAGAAGTTACAGAAAAGTAAAATATACAGAGTGTGGTTTTCTCCAATGTGCCAATCTCATTCTAGTTCAAAACTACTCCTATATTACTACTCTTCTTGGTCTTCTAGTCAATTTTGCAAGTCTTGGATATGGGCCTTTGATCTTAAGTTGAAGCAGTTGGGAATCTTCAGTGGGCTCAGCTTTAGTTGCAGAGAGAAAGTGATGTAAGCATGGACTTTGGCTTGGGGCGTTAGTGGCGTTAACGCTGAGTGCATTGTGGGTTCGAGAATGTTAGTGGCAATCACTTTTCTCACTAACGTTCCCACCACATGGCCCATGTTAACTCCAACGTTAGTGGTACTAACGTGACCACTAACGTTGCCTTACAAACCTTCGCAAGCGTTATTGGGATTCACCTTTCCCAATAACGTTGCCTTGTGCCCCTAGTCCCCACGTTAGAGCTCACGTTAACTAAGTTAACGTGGCTCTTAACGTGGTTATGTCTCATCTTCGCAACCGTTATTGGGACTCACCTTTCCCAATAACGTTGCCTTGTGCCCCTAGTTCTCACGTTAGAGCTCATGTTAACTAAGTTAACGTGGCTCTTAACATGGATATGAATGCCATCCCAACATTAGTGACAAAGGTGAGTGTCACTAACGTTGGCTCATCAACTTCAACTCCATGTTAACTTTCACGTTAGTGGTCTTAACGTGACCACTAACGTGGGCAATGCAAGCTTGATCCAACGTTAGTGACAAAGGTGAGTGTCACTAACGTTGGCATTGTTCCTCTCTTCCACGTTAGAGTCCACGTTAACTACTTAACATAGTTCATTGCCACATCTTGGAGCGTTAGTGGTGATCACAATTACCTCTAACGTTGGAGTCTTTTTTGTCTCCACGTTAACTACCACGTTAATGTAGTTAACATGGCAATCAACGTGGCTTATGATGGCTTCGAGGGCGTTACTGGTGTCCACTTTTCTCATTAACGCTGTAGGCTTATCCCTATTCCACGTTAGTACCTACGTTAACTAGGTTAACGTGGATGCTAACGTGGCTCTTCCTTGCTTCCTTTGTCCTGAAATTACACAAATAAAGTGCATCAAAGCTCTAATCCAAGTCATTAAATCATGCATTATCCAATCTAACATTCATTCCTTGCATAATTCTCATGAAATAATGTAAAATTCACAATATTTGTCTAAATCAAGATGTAAGTGTTCTTTTATCTAAAACTTGCTTATTTCCTAAGAAAATGCATGAAACTACACTAAAACAGTAAAGAAAAGGTCAGTGAAACTGGCCTAGATGCCCTAGCATCAGTCACCCATGAGAACGCGTCACCCTAAATTTTGGCAAAATGAGTTTGAAACAGAAAGTTGCGCGAACGCGAGGCTGCTCACGCGCCAATAGCACAATTCATATCACGCGAACGCGTGACCCACGCGTCCGCTTCACTTAGAAATTGCGCCAACCGCGCGACCGCGTGCCCCACGCATCCGTGTCGCCTGCGCCGCACAGCTTATCCAGATCAGCCAATTATCATATCTTTTCTTCCCCAAATACTATTTTTCTCTTCTCCCTTCTTATTTCTTTTTTCTTTCTTCTTCTTTGCTTTCCTCTTCATTCTTTCCCACTTCTTACTTACTTCCCCCCTTTCTTTTTCCCACTCATCACCAAGGTTCTTTTCTTTCCCTCTTCTCTCTTTACTTTTCCATTTATTATTTTTATTTTCTTCTTCTTTTTCTTTTTCATTTCATTATCTATGTTTTCTTTTTCTTTTTCTTTTTAAACCCTTTTTTATTGGTGTTGGAAATTTATTTGGGTCTTTATTCTTTATATTTCGCTTGTGGATTATTAAGGATTTGTTTGACAATTATATTACTTTTCATGGGATTGCTTGCATGTTCAAATTTCTTACTTTCAAAAACATATTTACCATGCATGCTATATGTTTGTGAAAAAGTTCATCTAGCATTGTGCACTATTTTTAGAATTCTTTTATTCTACTACTCTAAATGCTTGCTTTTCACAAAATCCCTTTTATTTTCTCTTGATTAAATATAATTGTCAAATGCAAACATATTGTTAGTTTGACAGAGTTGATAATCTAACTTGGACATTTATGCTTGATCTATGCTACTCATGCCTTTGCCGGCATGCCAATAAACATCTTGCTTTAAATGCCATCACATGCACTTGCTATATTTCCATTGATGAACTAATCACATGTAGTCATGACCATGTGTTAACAACATCCTTCTTTACTGTGCATTGATTATCACATATCCAACTCACTTCCTGCTCTAACCCTTAAAGTTTTAAAGTACTTACTTTTTCCCTTTCAGGATGGCCACCAAGAAAGGTAAAGAGAAAGCTACTCCCAGACCACCAGCAAGGAGCAGAACAAAGAGAGCATTAGTGGCAGAGCCATCTTCAACAGCGGTTAATCCCTCAACAAAACGAATCAAGGGGATCATCAAGGTCGATGAAAAAGAGAAAGCCTTTCCAGCAAAGGACACTGCGCGATTCACTAACCGCTACTGTGAGCAGATGTTCCCCATTCTGGCGGAAAGAAACTATAACAATTAGCACATTCTCATCCTCCCGACCCAAATTTCTGAATTTTTTTAGCCCCGCATTGAGCGCAGACAATGGGGATTCCTACAAAGATAGCCACGACAGGTTAATCTATCATGGGTAGTTGAATTATACTCCAACTTTCACTTGCCAACCCTGGAGTATGTCTATGTCCGTCAGAAGCAAGTCTCCATCACAGAAGAGGCCATTCAAAAAGCTTTAGATCTTTCCCCTGCTCCAGAAGGTTTGGACGTATTTCAAGAAGCCGCACTCAAGCGCCAGACATACCAATTTGACTGGGACACCGTTCTCAGAGTTATAGCACAACCTGGCAGCACATGGATCTACGGATACCATCGTTCCCGACCTAAGGGAATATTGGCTTCTGCACTTACCTTAGAAGCTCGAGTATGGGCACAGATTATGTCCCATTACATCTTTCTGAGCACTCACGAGTCCTCCTTCACTGCAGATATGGATGTTCTACTCTGGTGTATCATTACAGACCAGCCTCTAAACCTACCAAGACACATCCGGAGTGCCATGGGACATGTACAAATTGCGGGTAACTTACCTTTTCCCACCTTGATTTCAGATCTCATCTGAGCAGCCAGAGTCTCATACAGAGCTGGAGACACCAGAGCCATGCTTCTACGGAGAGATCGGTACGTCCCTAACGGGAAATATATTAGACCTTTAGCAGTCACTACCAACTAACCTGCAGAACAGGCTGAAGACATTCCTCCTTCCACACCACAAGCACCTTTAACAAGTCAGCTGCTCCATCAGATACTGGAGAGGTTGGACCGGCAAGAGTAGAAAGTGAAGCTAAGAGAGCGCCATAACCAGCGCCGTTTAACATACCTCAGGAGCTGCTTATGGGAAACCACAGACCTGACAAAGACCCAGACACTCCGGACTCCACTTCATTTACCAGCACAGGGAGCCATGACAGTCCCGATTGTGGAGATACTGCTACTAGCCCCCCTTTGTTCCTGACAGAAGGCACCGAGGACGGTGCCAAACCTTAAGTATGGGGAGGTCGGTCAATACCTGACTTCTGGAGGTAACTTCTCTTCCCTAACATCAATAAAGTAGGATATTTAGTTATTTTTCCTTTGATTAGGATAGGATAGATTGTTTAATAATAGGTTATTTGCATGCATGTTCTATTTGGTTGAAATATAATGAGTTTCTTTTTAAGACCCTATTTTTAAAAAATTTCACTAATTCAAATCAAAACTTTTTGTGTTAAATTTGTTTGAAGTTGTATTTGAAATATGGCTTTTGAGCTAAAGAACACACAACCCATGAGATTTTGAGCTCATTTATATGGTTACACTATTTAAACATAAACATTTCATTCTTGTGTGTTTACTCCTCTATGATTGTAATTTATATTTTGTTTCATCCTATATGTCCAATGCTTAATGTGTTATATACATGCATATGATTGAGGCTATTACATGTTTAGCTCACTTATCCCAAATGAGCCTACCCCTTAAATCATCCTTGTTAGCCACTTTGAGCCTTTTAAACCCATTTGTTCTATATTTTACCACATCACTAGCCTTAAGCAGAAAAATAATATAATTATCCCAAATTGAATCTTTGGTTAGCTTAAGATAGAGACTGTGTGTTAATTAAGTGTGTGGAAAACTGTGGGAACATGGGTTAATAAGGGAATGTGTTATGTTCTTACTTTAATAAAATATTGGGAATTTGGGTGCCTACTGATGTAAAACAGAAAATAAAAAATTCATATGCATTGATATGTTATTTTATCTTTTATGTCTTTATTATAAAATAATAATAATAAATATATATATATATATTCAATAAATAAATAAATAAATAAGGGGACAGAATTACTCCAATGCTAAGTTTAATTAAAAGATCAATGTATATGTGATAAAAATTAAAAGAAAAGTTGATACATGAGCATGTAATGCAAAGTGAGAAATTTTGGGTAGCTAGGCACGATTCTAAGTTATATAGAGTGTATGTATACTAGGTGAGAGCTTAGGTTAGTCAAAGATTCATATTTTAGCTCACTTAGCCTTATATATATACCCTTACCCTTACCTTAGCCCCATTACAACTTTGAAAAGACCTCATGATGTCTGCATTGGTACATTAAATATTATTGATTGGCTAGGTGAAGAATAAAGTTTAGAAAGCATGATTAGAGAAGGATAGAGTGATTACCCTATACACTAGAGAGATTAGAGTGCACATACACCATCAGTGAGGGTTCAATGCTTGATCCTATGTTCCCTGCTTTTATGAGCTGTCTTCTTACAAATTTACCGGTTCTTACTGTATGACTTGAATTAGTGGAATTTGATTTATGTTTGTCTTAAAGAACTTGTTTGCTTTTAACCAAGTAGACAAAATCATATAGTTGCATTCATATATATATGTTGCATTGTATTGCATGAGTCTTACATTCCCCTACTAATTTATTTTATCTCCTTGAACTAAGCATGAGGACATGCTAATGTTTAAGTGTGGGGAGGTTGATAAACTATTATTTTATGATTTATATTGTGTTTAATTGAGTGGTCTATCAAGTCTTTACCCACTTATTCATATGATTAGCATGATATTACAATTCCTTCCCAAAGTTGTTCTATGGTTGAAAACTTGCTTCCTAGAGATCTTTTTATTGTGTATTTTAATTCTCTTTTATACCATTTGATATCGTGATCCGTATGTTAAGTGTTTCAGGTTTCATAGGGCAGGAATGACTTAGAGAATAGAGAGGAAGCTTACAAAAATGGAAGGAACACAAGAAATCAAAGAGATGACCAGCGAACACCAACGCGGACGCATGGCTCACGCAACCGCGCGAAATGAGAAAATCGCAGTGACGCGTTCGCGTGCCTGACGCAAACGCGTGGAATGAAATCTGCACGGATGACGCGAACGCGTGGACGACGCATACGCGTGGTGAGGAAAAACGATGGATGACACAATCACATGGACGACGCGTACGTGTGACATGCGCAATTTGCAGAATTTACAGAAATCGCTGGGGGCGATTTTGGGCCGCGTTTTGACCCAGTTTTCGGCCCAGAAACATAGACTAAAGCCGGGAAACATGCAGAGACTCGAGGGAGATTCTCATTAGGATAGTTTTTAGTTTTTAGATTGGATTTTACTCCTCCTCTAGGTTTTCTCTCTACACATTCATAGTTCTTAGAATTTTATTTGCTTTTGGATTTGGATATTGAGAAGAGTTGTTACCTCCGCCAAGACTTCGTCATTCTAGTTTATTTTCTTACTTTTCACTTACTCTTTCATATCCTTAATTTGTCTAGAGTTACAATTGGATTATTTTTAAATTCTCTTATTTATTTTCCTGTTTCTCAAACTCAAAATTTCTTGGAAAATCTCTGACCAATAAGCTGCACTCTTTTGTCAACTCGTTGATAGACGACCTGAGATTCATACTCTCAGTATTTTTATTCTAATTTTGTGACAACCTTTTTAAATTGATAAGCGGATTTTCACTGGTTAAGAACTGTACTTGCAATGTATTTATTCCATTAAATTCTTAATCGGTCAATTTTTGCCTCCGTCAAAGTCTTAGGGTTATTTCAAAATCCTTTTGTACGGTCATCAAAAGGAGCCATATACATGTCTTTGTTTATTAATAATTCCTGGTCAGGGAGAGAAGGAAAAAAGGGAAAAACCTGATCAATTTCAGAAGGAAAAAGCAAAGAGCTTAGGAAACAATGCATTTTGTTATCAACAGCGAATGGGAAGAGGATTTTTTGTGCATTGGCAGCATTAACAAGGTCTTTAGTAATGATATCATGGTCCTGAGCTATGATTTGGAGATTCATGCATGGGTTTCTTCTAATATTTCTTTTCCTTTCATGGAAGAAGAAGGCTTGCTGTTGGTACCCATGGAAGTTATGGAAAATTTACAGTGATAGCCTGAGCAAAATGAACATATTTCTTTATAAATATAAATATACTTAAATGATAGCATAAATATGTATGTTGAATGGATGAAGATACCTTGAAAAAAAGAGTTGATAAAGCCGAGTCTTACAAATGGTGAGAATTCTGAGAAAGAGGGGATTCTTACTTACAGAGACAATTCAGGAGAGGTGAATTGATATCGCGTCAAGAAGAAAGGAATGCGTAATGAAGAAGTTTCTGGAAAAATTCAAAGATTTAGTGAGGTAAGGTATTTATAAAAGAAATTAAAAGGGTTTAGCTGGAGGGAAGTTAAACGTCCAGATTTAATAGATAAGTGTGCCTGATGGGACGCGCATTCAATGGATGTGATGAGTGGAGCGGTTTTTCAAATTTGACGTCAGTTATGGTTTTCAAACATTTTTAAGTTTAAATTTTCCTCTATATAAGTTTGTATTAAGACAAAAGGGAATAAGTGAAATTTACTGAATCAACAAACCTTTTTTTTGTTATAAATCGTCGATTCAAAGGACAAATTGTTGGGTCGAACTAATTTAAATTGGTAATTAACATATCAATAATATTTGTGTGGACTTCATCAAGGAGGTTTTTTGAGTTTATCGAATAAAGGGCATCGATGAGTGATGCATGAAAACTTGTCTCTCAACAAATTTCCCTTCGGCAAGTATACCGAATTGTCGTCAAGTAAAACTCACAATAGAGTGAGGTCGAATCCCACAGGGATTGATTGGTCAAGCAACTTTAGTTAGAAGAATATGCTAGTTAAGCTAAACAGAATTGAGATTGAGATGCAGGAATTTAAATGACTAGGAAGTAAATAACAGAAATTAAAGTGCAGAATCTTAAATGGGGAGTTGGGATAATGAGCAGGAATTTAAATGGCAGAAAGTAAATAGAATGGGTAAGATCAGAAATGGGGAGATCATTGGGTTTAGGAGATGTTGCATTCTCCGGATCAAGTTCATTCTCATCTCTTCCTCAATCAATGCATTCATTAATCTCCTTGGCAATCTTAAGTGATTGGATCCCAATTCCTTGGCAATCCAATCTCTCTAAGCTTGAACAATTGCCCATTAAGATCGAAAGCTTTCTAGTAAGATCAAGAGAAAAGAAAGAAGAAGGAGAATGAAAACTATAATTGATCCATCAAATTACAACAGAGCTCCCTAACCCAATGAAAGGGGTTTAGTTGTTCATAGCTCTAGGAATCAAAAATGGCAGAAAAGAAGAATCCATGCTAGAAGTTCAGAAAAGTAAATATGCAGAGAGTAGTTCCCAAAAGTGCTAAGCTTCTCTCTAGTTCAAAACTACTCCTATTTATACTACTCCTCATGATCTTCTAGTGAGTTCTTCAAGTCTTGGATGTGGGCTCTGGACCTTAAGTTGAAGCAATTCTCATCTTTAGTGGGCCCAGCTTGCAGAGAAATATGAATTAGGCTTGGGCATTTAGTGAGATTAACGTTGGATAATATTTTGAGTGCGAGAACGTTAGTGGCATTCGCTTTTTCCACTAACGTTCCACCCTTATATACCCACGTTAATTCCAACGTTAGAAACCTTAACGTGAATACTAATGTTTCTTACTTAATCCTTGGCCAACGTTAATGGGACTCACTTTTCCCATTAACGTTGGCTTGTGCCCCTTTTTTTACACGTTAACTCTCACGTTAATAATTTTAATGTGAGAGTTAACATAGGCAATGCTAATGATCCAATGTTAGTGACAAAAGTGAGTGTCACTAACGTTGGCGTTGTTGATCCTCTTCCACGTTAGAGTTCACGTTAACTAAGTTAACATGACTCTTAACGTGGGGCATTGCCTAGTTTCCCAACGTTAGTGGTGTTCACTTTTACCACTAACGTTGAGGAGAAACGTTATTGGAGTTCATGTTTCTCGTTAACGTGGAGTCCTCTTTGTCTTCTACGTTAAGTACCACGTTAACTTAGTTAACATGGCTCTTAACGTAAGCTATGAATGGCTTCGCAGGCGTTATTGGTGATCACTTTTCTCATTAACGTTGCAAGCTCTTTGCCATCCCACGTTAGTAGTCACGTTAACTAAGTTAATGTGAATGCTAACGTGGTACTTCCATGCTTCATTTGTCCTGAAATCAAGCAATTAAGGTGCATCAAAGCTCTAGCCAAAGTCATGAGATTATGCATCGTCAAATTCTCATGCAATTCTGGCAAAAATCTCATGAAATCATGCAAAATTCACAATAGTTGCTTAAATGAAGGTGTAAGTGTATTTTCACCCAAAACTTGCCTTATTCGCTAGAATATCATGCAATTCTGGCAAAACTTGCCTTATTCACTAGGAAAATGCATGAAACTACCCTAAAACAGTAAAGAAAAGGTCAGTAAAACTGGCCTAGATGCCCTGGCATCACAATATCAAACTTAAAGCTTGCTTGTTCCTAAGCAAGTACTGAAGTATAAGCAAAATGAAATGAAAGAACAAGAAGATAAAATGGAAGTAGCATTCCTGGTTCATGGAGTTTCATGCATAGCAACTTAGGTTCTTTCCTTTTAGGTTTCAAGCCTTTATCAAATCCCTATTCACTCTCTTGATTGCATCCCTTGAGGCTTCTTTCTTATTGATCCTTCTCTTCTTTTTTTTTCAAAGTTTATTTTTCTTTTTGCTAGGTGCTTTGTAAGAGGGCGACTCTTTATGATAAGG
>NC_029772.3:43550455-43560097 GCF_000817695.3 Arachis duranensis | reverse complement strand
TAAGACACCCCTAAGGACTTACTCCCTCAAGTCTGTTTCCCTCATACATACACACCACAGGCACATGGTTTGTTATTCTTTCTTTCTTGAGACCTTGGTGTCCAGCACCTCTTTGGGTTACTAAGTGCTCTGTAACAAGGGTTACTCTTGATAGTGGACTTTCAGCTGATAATCCCGGATTAGTTATTCCAAGTTACCAAGTGATAAGGCACCCCTAAGAACTTATTCATCCACGTATATCCCTTGTACATAAACACCACAGACACATGCCTCAATTTTGAAACCCTTGGTGCCTAGCATTGTTTCTTATTGTGTTTCCTTTCTTATTTTCACTTGTATTACTCTTTTTCTTTTCTTGTTGGGATCTTATTGGTTAGCTAGCCTTAAAGAATGTGTCTCAAACATAGGACTTAGGATGGATAGTTGCTTTCTTTCCTTTCTTGGTGAACCAACTTAGCTTACTAATCATCCTACCACAAACATTCAGAATGCACTTCACAAAATGACTCCACTCTTGTTCTTCCCATAACAATTTCTTTTTTGATTAACTTAAAGAGACAAGCATACAAGTAAGAAAGATGAAAGTGAGCATTCAAGACATTAGGTTAGCACACTAGGATGTGAATAAGGAAGAATAAGTACAATATGCAGGTTTCATTCAATCAATTTTCACTTAGAGTTCGGTATTTCGAGATGGTTTGATACAACCTCATGATATCTTCCTTGGTGTTATCATCCTAGCAATCACGTCCTTGTCTGTTTCCTTGGATAATGAGGTATGCTCATCCCCTGGGGTTGATTGGAATCCTGTAACACTATTGAAAGTTGCTTGTTCTCTAAGCACTTGGAAAAGAGTTAGCATGCATGTGTGTGTGTGAGCTTCTGAGCTTGGCTTGGTGTGTGAACACCAAACTTAGTTCCTTGCTTACCTTGACAAATTGGATGTATGCAATACTTTGTGTGCTTTTTATTCTGAAACACTATGAGTTAAAAAGACAATCTATATATTAGAGGCTAAGCCTCTGTCAAGTGAGTTCTCTAATTGCTAGAGCAATGCTTCATCATTAAGGGTTGCAATGCACTCTTAGGCTGGGGTTTTGGTGGGACACCAAGCTTAGAGCCCTATATTCACCCTTGTATTGTTTTTGGTGTGTAACACCAAACTTAGCTCTTCACACTATAGAGAACCCACTTTGACATTTTTGTCAAAAGACCTATGAAAAGAAAATTACCTCAGGTTGGGTTGCCTCCCAACAAAGCGCTTTTTTAGCATCGCTAGCTCGACGATTCCTTCCTCAGTTGAGGTTGTACTTCTGTTTGGGGGTCTCCCCCATACTGCCCAAGTAGTGTTTGAGTCTTTGCCCATTCACCGTGAACCTTCTCCTTGAGTTTTCTTCCATTATTTCTATGTGTCCATAAGGTGAGACTTTTGTGACTAGAAAGGGTCACGACCATCTTGATTTGAGTTTTCCAAGAAAGAGTTTCAGTCTAGAGTTGTAGAGAAGCACATGTTGCCCTTCTTTGAAACTTCTGGGTACCAAGTTGAGATCATGTCTCCTTTTTACTTTTTCTTTGTAAATCTTGGTATTTTCATAGGCTTGAGACCTAAATTCTTCCAATTCTTGAAGCTGTAGGACCCTTTTTTCACCAGCAGCAGTGCTATCTAAGTTCAGTGTTTTAAGGGCCCAAGAGGCCTTGTGCTCTAACTCTAATGGCAAGTGACAAGCCTTACCATACACTAGTTGATATGGGGACATTTCACTTGGTGTTTTGAAGGCTGTCCTGTATGCCCAAAGAGCATCATCTAGTTTCTTTGCCCAATCTTTTCTTGATATCCCCACAGTCTTCTCTAGAATCCTTTTCAACTCTCGGTTGGATATCTCTGTTTGCCCACTTGTCTGTGGATGATAAGGTGTGGCAACCTTATGCTTCACCCCATATCGCAGGAGTAAGGCTTCCAATGGTCTATTACAGAAGTGGCTTCCTCCGTCGCTAATGAGAGCTCGTGGGACTCCAAACCTGGTGAAGATATTCTTTCGAAGGAAGTTTATAACTACCTTATTGTCAATAGCTGGGGTTGCCACTGCCTCCACCCACTTAGATACATAGTCCACTGCCACCAAGATAAACTTGTTTGAATATGAGGGTGGGAATGGTCCCATGAAATCGATTCCCCACACATCAAACAGTTCAAGTTCTAGAATATATTGCTGTGGCATTTCATTTCTTTTGGGCAGGTTCCCAGCCCTTTGGCATTCGTTACAGCTTTTCACCAATTCCTTGGCATCCTTGAAAATAGTGGGCCAAAAGAACCCACATTGCAGCACCTTTGCTGCAGTTCTTTCTCCTCCAAAGTGACCTCCATAACTAGCACTATGGCAACCCCACAAGACCTTTCGTCTCTCTTCTTCTGAGATGCACCTCCTAAGGATTCCATCTGAGCATTTCTTAAAGAGATAGGGTTCATCCCATATGAAATACTTGGCATCATTGATGAGTTTCCTCCTTTGATATTTGTTTATTCCAGGAGGATAAGTCACCGGCTGCTTTAAAGTTGGCAATATTCGCAAACTAAGGTGCTTTATAAATCATCATTAGCTTCTCATCTGGAAAAAATTCATTTACACTTGTATCATGGGCATCACCCTTCTCACAAGGGATTCTGGATAAATGGTCTACCACTTTGTTCTCCACACCCTTTTTATCTCTAATCTCAATGTTGAACTCCTGCAACAATAAAATCCATCTGATTAGTCTTGGTTTTGATTCTTGTTTAGCAAATAAATATTTGAGTGCTGTGTGATCAGTGAAAACAATAACTTTAGAGCCAATAAGATATGATCTAAATTTGTCAAATGCAAACACTATTGCCAGCAATTCCTTTTCAGTAGTAGTATAATTCCTTTGAGTATCATTAAGGACCTTGCTGGCATAGTATATAACATGCACCAAATTTTCTTTTCTCTGCCCCAACACTGCCCCAACTGTGAAATCAGATGCATCACACATCAGTTCGAATGGTAGATTCCAATCAGGTGGGGTGATGATGGGAGCTGAGGATAGCCTCTTTTTCAAGTTTTCAAATGCTAGCATGCATTTCTCATCAAAAATAAATGGTGTATCAGACATTAGGAGATTGCTTAAGGGCTTGGCTATCTTTGAAAAATCTTTAATAAACCTTCTGTAGAAGCCAGCATGTCCCAAAAAGCTCCTAATTGCCTTGACATCACTGGGTGGAGGTAACTTTTCAATTAGCTCCACCTTAGCTCTATCTACCTCAATGCCTTGATTAGAAACTTTATGGCCAAGAACTATTCCCTCTGTCACCATGAAGTGACATTTTTCCCAGTTCAAGACTAAATTGGTTTCCTGACATCTTTTCAATACCAAGGCAAGATGGTTTAGGCAATTAGGGAAGGAATCTCCAAATACTGAGAAGTCATCCATGAAAACTTCAATGAACTTCTCTATCATGTCTAAAAAAATGGAGAGCATGCAGCATTGGAAAGTTGCGGGTGCATTACATAACCCGAATGGCATGCACCTATAGGCAAACACTCCCTATGGGCAGGTGAATGATGTCTTCTCTTGGTCTCTTGGATCAACCACTATTTGGTTATATCCTGAATAACCATCTAGAAAACAATAATATGCATGTCCCGCAAGTCTTTCCAACATCTGATCCATGAAGGGAAGTGGGAAATGATCTTTTCTTGTGGCCTCATTAATCTTTCTGTAGTCAATGCACATTCTCCAGCCTGTAATGGTTCTTGTAGGGATTAGCTCATTCCTTTCATTGGGCACCATAGTGATTCCTCCCTTCTTGGGAACCACCTGAACTGGACTGACCCATTGGCTATCTGAGATTGGATAGATTACTCCTCCCTGCCACAACTTCATAACTTCTTTCTGCACTACTTCCTTCATCACTGGATTTAACCTTCTTTGGGGCTGAACGAAAGGTGTGGCACCTTCTTCCAGGAGTATCTTATGCATGCATATGGCTGAACTGATTCCTTTCAAGTCAGCAAGTGTCCATCCAATGGCATCCTTATGCCTTCGTAAGACTTGAAGCAACTCTTCCTCTTGTTCTTGGCTGAGAGCTGAATTTATGATTACTTGATAACTTTTATTTTCTCCCAAGTATGCATACTTGAGAGTGGTTGGCAGTACTTTAAGCTCCAATTTGGGCACTTCTTTTCTTTCTTCCTTCTCTTCTAGCCTACCTTGAACATGTATTTCAGCGGCTGCAGCTTCTTCGCTTGTTGCTAACTCCTCTTCTGTTGATGCTTCAAGTTTTTCTTCAAGAGTTTCTTGTACCAAAGCTTCTACGGAGTCCAACCTCATACATTCTCCAATGAGTTGTGTGGGTAGCTCATGGCCTTAAACACATTGAATGTCAATTTCTCATCATGTAGTCTAAGGACAAGTTCACCCTTTTGGACATCAATAACGGCTCCGGCAGTGGCCAAGAATGGCCTTCCCAGAATGATGGAAGTATTAGCTACTTCCTCCATGTCTAATACCACAAAATCTGCTGGAAAGATGAAATCTCCCACCTTCACTAACAAATCTTCTACTATCCCATGGGAAAACTTGAATGATCTGTCTGCCAGTTGTAACGCCATTCTTGTTGGTTTAGCTTCCTCAATCTTCATTTCTTTCATCATTGCTAGAGACATTAGATTTATGCTGGCTCCTAGATCACATAAAGCCTTTTCTACAGTGATTTTTCCAATGATACAAGGGATTTGGAAACTCCCAGGATCCTTCAATTTTGGGGGCAATTTGTGTTGGATGATGGCACTGCATTCTTCTGTAAGTACCATAGTCTCATTGTTCTTCCAGCTTCTCTTTTTGGTCATCAACTCCTTCAAGAACTTGGTATAGAGTGGCATTTGCTTGATTGCTTCAGCAAAGGGTATGTTTATTTGTAGTTTCTTGAAGATTTCCAAGAATCTTGAGAATTGGTTGTCCTCTCCCCTCTTCTTTAATTGCAGTTGCTGGGGATATGGGGCCTTTGAGAGGTATGGCTTGGGCACTTCTCTTTCTTGATGTGACTTGGGGATTGAGGTTTGAGCTTCCTCATGTCCCTTGTTTTCTTCATCCAATTCCTTTTCTGGTGGTTTCTTGTGGGTCTCCTTCAATTCCCTCCCACTTCTGAGGGTGATGGCCTGACATTCCTCTTTTGGTATTGAGTTAATATTGCTGTAATTGTTGTGCCCAGGGGTTTGCTTGAATAAGAATTCAATCTGTGTTTCCAGTTTCTTGATGGCAGCATCTTGATTCTGCATGTTAGATTGCACTTCTTCTCGGAAAGCTTTGCTATCTTGAATGTCCTTGCATAGGCTTTCAAGTAGAGCCTCAATTTTTGAGAGCCTCTCTTCGGTGATTGATGTGTGGTTGAGATTAGGTGGTTGAGAATGTTGGTTAGATGGATGTTGGTAATATCTCTGTGAGGTGTTTTGATGAGTAGCATTGTTGTTGGAGTTGAAGTTGTGGCGTCTCTAATCTTGCCCTTGGTCTTGTTGATTTCCCCATCCAAAGTTGGGGTGATTCCTCCATCCAGAGTTGTAAGTTTTGGAGTATGGATCATGGACTTGTCTAGGTGAGTTTCCCACATAGTTGGCTTGCTCCCAGTCACCTTCTTCTCCTATGTATACTCCTTCTTGAGTTGGTGATGAGGTGATGGCTACTGCAACTTGGTTCTCTTCCACCTTCTTGGTAAGATCTGCTAGCTGCTTGGTGATCATCTTGTTTTGGGCTAACAGTGCATCCATGTGGTTCATCTCCATTACTCCTCTAGTGTTGCTTCTTTCGGAGGCATAGAAGTAATCATTCTCAGCAACTGTTTCAATGACATCTATGGCTTCTTCAATGGTTTTCTTCTTGTTTAAAGAGTCTCCTGATGAATGATCCACAGCCTTTTTTGACTCATAGGAAAGACCTTCATAGAAGATGTGAAGTTGAACCCACTCATTAAACATCTCTGGTGGGCATCTCCTTGTCAAGTCTTTGAATCTCTCCCATGCTTCATAAAGTGTCTCACCATCTTGTTGTCTAAAAGTCTGCACCTCAGTTCTTAGCCTATTGATCCTTTGAGGAGGATAAAATCTTGCCAAAAACTTGTTCACTACCTCTTCCCAATTGGTCAAGCTCTCCTTTGGAAAGGATTCAAGCCACTTGGATGCCTTGTCCCTAAGTGAAAAGGAGAACAAGAGCAACCTATAGACATCGGGGTAGACTCCATTGGACTTCACCGTGTCACAAATCCTCAAGAAGGTGGTCAAGTGTTGGTTAGGGTCTTCTTGAGCACCTCCTCCAAATGAACAATTATTCTGCACCAGGGTGATTAGCTGAGGTTTTAGCTCGAAATTGTTGGCATGTATGGTGGGCTTCTGAATGCTGCTTCCACAGTTTCCTGGATTAGGATTGATATAGGATCTTAAGACCCTCCTTTCTTGCCCAGCACGGTTGGCATGGCCTTGATTATGAGCCTCCTCTTCATGGTTGTTCTCCAAATTCTCTTCCATGTTGGGTTCGAAGTACTCTTCCTCTACTTCTTCAGCACCAATAATCCTTTTTCCTCTTGTTTCCCTTCGTCCTCTCCAAAGGGTTCTTTCAGGTTCTGAATCAAAGGATGTTGAAGCTCCTTCTCTTCTCCCTGTCATACAACAAACAGATTGCACACAGGAGGTATAGTGAAGACTATTCTTGTTAGAGTAATAGTTAGTGTGAGTGATGCAATTTATCAAACAGTTAGTGGGTTAGTGAGCTGAATTATGATCAACTAAGAAAAAGAGAACAGAAAATAGAGAGGGTATAGGGGGTGAGGAAGAAATTAAAAACTAACTAAGGTAAATTGACTGAACAAAAAGAAACGAATAACGAAATGAAAAAAATGCTCAATCTAGTGATCTTCTAACTTAATCATTGTTGATTCAAAATCATTCCCCGACACCGGCGCCATAAACTTGATGCATGAAAACTTGTCTCTCAACAAATTTCCCTTCGGAAAGTATACCGAATTGTCGTCAAGTAAAACCCACAATAGAGTGACGTCGAATCCCACAAGGATTGATTGGTCAAGCAACTTTAGTTAGAAGAATACTCAATCAATGCATTCATTGATCTCCTTAGCAATTTAAGTGATTGGATCCCAATTCCTTGGCAATCCAATCTCTCTATGCTTGAACAATTGCCCAATTCCTTGATTTAATTGCTCATGGGAAGAGATGAAAGTGTGGTCACTGATTATACCACATGTATTTCCAAATCAAAGTGTTGGGAGGATTAAATGTCACAATATCCATCCAAACCCCAATTTGGTCCAACATGAGAAAGCATTTCTAGCATGATTTCCTCATTCCTCTTCCAAGGTTCAGAGGAAATCCAATTACGGAGAGTTTCTTTTCCAAGACAACTAACCAATTGAATTAAGATCGAAAGCTTTCTAGTAAGATCAAGAGAAAAGAAAGAAGAAGAAGAATGAAAACTATAATTGATCCATCAAATTACAACAGAGCTCCCTAACCTAATGAAAGGGGTTTAGTTGTTCATAGCTCTAGGAATCAAAAATGGCAGAAAAGAAGAATCAATGCTAGAAGTTCAGAAAAGTAAATATGCAGAGAGTAGTTCCCAAAAGTGCTAAGCTTCTCTCCAGTTCAAAACTACTCCTATTTATACTACTCCTCATGATCTTCTAGTGAGTTCTTCAAGTCTTGGATGTGGGCTCTGGACCTTGAGTTGAAGCAATTCTCATCTTTAGTGGGCCCAGCTTGCAGAGAAATATGAATTAGGCTTTGACATTTAGTGAGATTAACGTTGGGTAATATTTTGAGTGCGAGAACGTTAGTGGCATTCGCTTTTTCCACTAACGTTCCACCCTTATATACCCACGTTAATTCCAACGTTAGAAACCTTAACGTGAATACTAATGTTTCTTACTCAATCCTTGGCCAACGTTAATGGGACTCACTTTTCCCATTAACGTTGGCTTATGCCCCTTTTTGCAATCGTTAATGGGAATCACTTTTCCCATTAACGTTGCTTGCCTCTTGCCCCTACGTTAGATCTCACGTTAGCTTGGCTAACGTAGCTCTTAACATGGGTCTCTATCACCTTCGAGAGTGTTAGTGACACTCACCTTTGTCACTAACGCTCCAATTTCCTTAAGTCCCTACGTTAGAACCCACGTTAACTAAGTTAACGTGGCTCTTAACGTAGTAATGAAGCCATCTCCCAATGTTAGTGACAAAAGTGAGTGTCACTAACGTTGGTTCTTTGAATTCAACTCCACGTTAACTCTCACGTTAACCATCTTAACGTGAGAGTTAACGTAGGCAATGCTAATGATCCAACGTTAGTGACAAAAGTGAGTGTCACTAACGTTGGCGTTGTTGATCCTCTTCCACGTTAACTAAGTTAACGTGACTCTTAACGTGGGGCATTGCCTAGTTTCCCAACGTTAGTGGTGTTCACTTTTACCACTAACGTTGAGGAGAAACGTTATTGGAGTTCATGTTTCTCGTTAACGTGGAGTCCTCTTTGTCTTCTACGTTAAGTACCACGTTAACTTAGTTAACGTGGCTCTTAACGTAAGCTATGAATAGCTTCGCAGGCGTTATTGGTGATCACTTTTCTCATTAACGTTGCAAGCTCTTTGCCATCCCACGTTAATAGTCACGTTAACTAAGTTAACGTGAATGCTAACGTGGTTCTTCCATGCTTCATTTGTCCTTAAATCAAGCAATTAAAATGCATCAAAGTTCTAGCCAAAGTCATGAGATTATGCATCATCAAATTCTCATGCAATTCTGGCAAAAATCTCATGAAATCATGCAAAATTCACAATAGTTGCTTAAATGAAGGTGTAAGTGTATTTTTACCCAAAACTTGCCTTATTCGCTAGGAAAATGCATGAAACTACCCTAAAACAGTAAAAAAAAGGTCAGTGAAACTGGCCTAGATGCCCTGGCATCAATGAGCAAGATGGATTGATTGAAATGTATATCGAAGACAAAATTCTCTGGTCAAAGTAATGGAGAGACTAATAATTGAGGTAGTTGGGGACGGTTTTCATATCATTTATGTAGCGGGAACAGTTACATTTGATTTTCTCACATATTAAGTACGTGATAAAATTTGATTGGTTAAAAGGGGCTATAAATAGATAAAGTTTAGAAGGAATAGAGGTTGAAATTTTTCTCTAGAAAAATACTCTTATAATTTCACATCTCCAAATCTTGCTCAGAGTTTATTTTTCTGTAGCGTTTCTTCCATTGTTTTTACATTCTCTTTAGTTTTCTTGCAAATTTACTTCCTCTACAAAGCTTTTCTTTTTTTTTTCTTTTTAATTTCCTTTATGTTTATGCATTATATTTGAACTCAAAATGGTTTGATCATGTCATAGGCATTTTATTATTTATTTTAAATTTAAAAGTCAATGACTTTGTTTTTTTTGGTATCTTCTTCATTTCTTTTTTTTTCAGTCATTTTCAGACTTTACTTTTACATTTTAATTTTTTTATTAATCTAAAAATAAAATATTTAGTACACAACTTAAAACTAATACTCATAAAGAGTAAGTTTTGCTCTCAAATCATTAGATATTAAACCAATTCTGATTTATTAAAAATTTGT
>NC_029772.3:43546015-43550398 GCF_000817695.3 Arachis duranensis | reverse complement strand
TTTTTAAAATTAATACTTATATACATATATACCACTTATTATATTATATTTGTCTCAAAATAAAATATAAATAGTTCTTTTGTATTTTATGTTAAAAAATATTTTGTTAAACTTAACACATAATAATAATTATATTGTTAAATTTGATTTAGTATGAAAAATAAATAAATACACTCAAAAATTAGTGATAGTTAATTATATTATATTAGTTAATTAATTAATAATTAAATTAAAACTTAATTTTCTAATTAAATACAGCTTAAATTATTAGTAATTTTTTAAAAATTTATTTAAGATAAAAAATATATTATCTACATATTAAGATACTATATTAATATTTATTATTAAAATAATCGTGATCAGAGACAGATGTACATGTGGGATTGTGGGGGCAAGCGCTCCCACTATAATTTAAAATTTTCTTGAATAGTATATGATAATAATATTTATTTTTTCTCACTAAATTATTGAATTTGATCTTACAATAGTTTTTTATTTAATTTATGGTATTTCATAGTCAATTTAAGAATTTCATATTAGATATCATTAGAATGATAAATTCTCACTTTAAATGAAATTTGTATTTTTTTTCTTTTTTAAAATCGACTCAAGAGTATTATTTATCTTTTTTTTATATTAGTTTTAATTTTTTTCATAATAACTGTACTAATTGAAAGAACTTTTCAACTATGAATCTCAATAAGAATTAGTTTCTAATTGTATGAGAAATAAATTTCTAAGTCTAACCAAGTTATTTTTATGGACTAAGTCTAACCAAGTTAAAAAATAAGACTTAGAATATAATGTTAGTCATAACTGATTTTTGTTATCTTAGACTAATTTGGTTAGACTTGATTAACAAAAAAACTTAAATGTGTAGCATTATTCTATATAAAAAGAGAGATATTTCGATTATATTGTTAAGAAAAAGATTACTCAATTTTTTAAAAATATGAAACCTAAATATAATAAAATTCTAAATTATATATTATTGAAATTACTATTTTAGTGTTCTAATTTGTAAATTAGATATTTTAAAGACGAATCATGTATATAGAAAATAACCACTTGTATACATATTGAAATAAAAAATACATATTAAAAATAAATTAAACAATACATATATTTATATACAAATATACAATAATTAATGAATATTTTGATAGTTAATTTTTATATACACATAATATCTTTATTATAAAAATTATTATTATATTATATATATTTTGCCCCTACTATTAAAATTTTCTGGATCTGTCACTGGTCGAGATTATAGTAATTACTTTGGTTTAAATTTTATTTATACCATAAAGACTATAATAAGTAGACTTAACAGTTAAATATGAGATAATAAAAAATAAAATAATTATTTAAAAACATATATAGAAAAATAATATTGTCATGTTAAAAATAAAAGGAAAGCCATTATAAATTGTTATTTTTATTATTTTGAATATTATACTATATGTGTGTGAAATTATCTTTTTATTATTTTACATAATATAATAAGTGATTATGTGTATATTTTTAGTTTTTATCGACATGTATTAATAGTTTTAATTTAAAATTTTAAATATATCTAAACCAATTTGGGTTGATTGAATAAACAGCTTAGTCGTTCGCTTAAGTAAGTGTTGGGAGTTTGAATTCTATCTCTTCTGTGTAATAATTCATTGGCTAATAAACTAATAAAACTCAAATTAATGATGGATTAATTTTTAACTTATTAAATATTATGAAAAGTCAATATATATATATTTTTAATTATATTTTTGCCTTCATTGTAAAAATTTTTTGAATCGGTCACTATCGAACCCATGAGTGACTTGAAAAAAAAAATTATGTTTTCACTTAAGTTTTTAACTTGTAAGCATATATATATAAGACAAGATTAAGGTTGAGGTGTGGAGGACTAGTATAAAATAGGTAGCAAGTGCTAGAGAAGAAGCGAGTTTCTCTTGGAAGAAGACAAAATCGAGTGTTTCAGCTTTCATGTCCAAATGGCAAATTGTCACGTTTTGATGCATTCAGCTGAAGAGAACTTCCTTCATTATTGAAAAACATTGAATCAGCCTATAGCCGGACCTAAATGTTTGAAATTGTCACACATGCACTAATAATAATAAAAACCACTAGCTTAGCATCACATTATAATATATTATAATTGCACTATAAATATGTCACCACCGTTCATCTTTCTTCAACCAACTCTACTACTAGTCTCAACTCTAAACTGAAATACAACTGCTTATTATTATAATTACCATTATGGCCTTGTCTCGCTTCCTTGCCATGTTTCTCGTCGTAGCTGTTTCCATTATTCCTATTATTTCTTCAACTGACTTCATTGTCGGTGATGACAATGGTTGGGCCACTGGCTTTGACTATCAAGCTTGGGCTCAGGGAAAGGAATTTCATGTTGGAGATAAGCTTGGTATTAATTAGCTAGCTATATTAATGTTATCCTATAATTAATAAAAGCCCATGCATTTATATTATATTCATTTGTTAGATATAAAATTAACAAATTAAAATACTATATCCACACCAAAAATTAGTCGCTAATTAAATCAATAATTATATATTTGTACATAAATATACATGTATTGTTTAAATTATTTTTAATATATATTTTATATTTTAATATACATTTTATATCATTAATTAATTTAATAACTAATTTTTTGTGCACATATAATATCGTCGTAAAATTATTTATATATTTCTATATATGTTTAGCTTAAGTTTTAAAAGACATCATTCATAATATGTACAGTATTCAAGTACACGAAAGGAAAGCACAATGTGATGAGAGTGAATAGTACTGGCTTCCAACAATGTGCTGTGCCACCAGATTCATCAACCCAAGGCTTTACCACTGGAAATGATGTGATTGTTCTTTCATCCCCAGGAAGAAAATGGTACATTTGTGGTATTAGCAACCATTGTGAGAATGGTAAAATGAAGCTTGCAATAACTGTTCAACCTCAAATTGGACTTGGGGCACCAACATCTTCTCCCAACCCGACCCCAACCCCAATTTCCGATGCAACAGGAACCTCTCCTATTTATTCTTCTTGGATAGTGATCATTTTTGCTCTCCTCATAGCAATTATGTTCTAAATTGATATTTTCATTGTTCCATTATTTTTTATTTTATTGTGTGCATTATATTGATCGTGATGAGTAATTAAATTGTAACAGTATGTATTGAATTTCAACATTACTGTATCTTTGTTTTCTACATAAGAATGGTTACACTTATTTTTAAAAAGAGAAAAATTCTGGAAGTAAGGTCATGGAAATACATACAAACATGGACTATTAGTTGCTATATTAAACAGAATCAGAAATAATCGCTTATATAATACGTATGAAGTCACATGGCATTCTAGTAAAGAAAATGTGAACCAAGTCAAATCCTATAATCCTATAACAATCCTTTAAAAGAAGGTTTATTCAGTAGTGGAATATGTTATGTGGCATCTTCTAGATTTTTTCAAATTTTTTATGTATGATCATTATTACAATAATACCCATGATCAAATTATCCTCATTTTACTACTCTTCTGAACATCGTATCTACTTTTCTTATCTTTCTTTACAGCTTTATTTACATGTACACACCTGAAATTTTAAATTTCGAATTCAAAATCAATTAAAAAGGGAATTCATTCCCAATTTTTCATCATCTGTGTTCTCCATCTTCTGTTTTCTTTCTTTTCTCTTCCTCCTCTTCTTCATCGATTCTTCTCCTTTATCATCCGTTCCTCCTCTTTTTTTCTTCCCTTTTTTCGTTCGTTTCTTCTTCCAATTCCTAATCTAAATTGGAGATGGAGAAAGTTTATGTACTCACCAAGGCAGAGGATGTCATTGTACCTGATGGCTCTAACCTTCAGAGGAATCGTCGCGGTGGAACAACGCCAGCGGTGGTGGTAGGGTTACGGCGGTGGATGAGGAGCCGATTGCTATGGTGGTGCACGATGGTATGGCGTGGTCGTCCCCGTGGATGCGGTGGAGTTCGTGGTAATCATCAATGTGTGGTGATGGATACGGAGGAGGAAGCGGCGGAAGAAAGCATATAGTTGGAAAGTACTGAGTCGCGGCCATAAGGAGCACATGTAGTGAGAGCACAGCAGCGACGACCAGAACAGAGCCGTGAGATCTAATCGGCGTTCAGAACAGATTTGCATGGTTGTTATTTTTTTGTTTTAATTAATTAATTAGATAAATTATGTAAATGATTATTATCTGCTTAAACTACAAATTTTATTGTTTGAAAATTTAAATTTTGAATTGAAAATTAATTTGAAAAAAAATCATTTGTATATGTTCATTTTCATTATCCGCACAAATTCTCTTCTCTAGATAAGGATCTAATTT
>NC_029772.3:43528949-43542758 GCF_000817695.3 Arachis duranensis | reverse complement strand
AATATAAATAGATAGAAGTTCATACCTAATATGTGATAGAGATGTATTTGTGTTGAAATTTGTGAAGATTAGGTTGAAAAATAAAAAATATATGAAGATTGTGTTAGATTTTATGAAGGTTAGGAAGAGAAGTTAGAAATATATGAAGATTTTAATGGCAATATAATAGCGGGAAATATGTGCGGGAAAATGAAAAAAATTTGGTAAGCATAAGCCAGCTTTGAAAAGCTCCCTCCTAGGAGCTTTCAAAAGCACCCCTAACTTTTAAAAGCCGCAAGCACAAGCACTTGAGCTTTTTAATTTACCAAATGCAAAATGACGTGCTTGTGCTTTTTAAAAGCACAAGCACCTCCTGAAAAAGCTTTACCAAACCCAGCCTAAGGCTTAGTTTGGTAAAGCTTTTGCTTTTTAAAAGTAGCTTACGAAAGCTGTCTTTTAAAAGACAGCTTTTTAAAAGCTGCAGCACTTACGTTTGGTAAAATCAAATTAAAAATGGCTTTTAATAAGTACAAGCACCATAATTGTGTTTGGTAAAACAGCTTTTAAAAGTTGAAAAAATTATAATAAACATGTTTATAACAAAAAAATAATTTTTTTTCAAATTCTTTAAAATTTTATATAATATTTTAAAATAAAATAATGTTAAAATAAAAAATTCATAATAAACATAAATATAATAAATAAATTCTTCTATTTTTTAACTTTAAAATTTTATATAAGTATCATAAAAATTTATTTTATCCTAAACATCATTACTAAAAATATTAAATTACCTAAATTACTATAATCTAATTTTTTCCACCAATCAAACTTAATGCTATATTATTTCGAACCATCTCCATAGTTCCAAGAAACTCATCTCCAACTTTTTCAACTCCATTTTCAGCTTCACCTTCATCGCCATATCCATCTTCTTCTTCAAGCTCAACGTCCATCTGGTCATATTTTTTAAACTTATGATCACTTGTAGAATAACATCTAATGTAGTTATGCAGAGCCATTGTTGCAATAACAATTTGAATTTGTTTTTTATAGCTAAAACTAGGCATATCTCGTAAAATTTTCCATCTCTTTTTCCAAACTCCAAATGTACGTTCTATCACGCTTCTAAGTGAAGAATGAGCATAGTTATATATTTCGTAGTATCCAGAAGGTCCATTAGCACGACGAAATTCTGGCAAATGATATGTTGCTCCTTTGTATGGTCCTAGATAACCTTTCTTTTCTGGATAGCCTGCATCTACTAAATAGTATTTACCTGTATATTATTAAATGAAAGAAAACATGATAAGAAATTAAATCTATATATGGAGTATATAATTTAATCTTAAAGATAATCAAGTATTACCTGGTGGAGGTTTTGGAAAGTTCAACTCATATGTACCAATTGCATATAAAAATACTCTTGTGTCATGAGCTGTCCCTTCCCAACCGGCCAAAGCAAAAGTAAATTCCATATCAAAATTACATGCAGCCATAACATTTTGGGTTGGAATTCCTTTTCTACCAATAAATCGAATTTGGTCTTCAGTAGACACAATCACTGGCACATGAGTTCCATCTATAGCACCAATTGCATCCTATGATTAACATGATTAGAACATTAATTTTACAAATACTATAAAGCAAATTTAATACCAACACATGCAATGAAAGATAATAATTTTTTTGGTAATTATTTATAATATTTTTTAAAATAAATAATATATAAATTACCTTAAAGTGAGGCCAATATCTATCATCATTCTTTAATTTTGTAGGCACTTCTTTAAAATCACGATCCTTTGGTTGTATAATGTCTATGGCCATTTTGCACACAGCTTGTAGCACTTCTTCAAATTTTCGACTTATTGTTTTACCGGAATGTTGAAACCGCTCCTTAGTTGACTTATTTGAGTTTTCACCTCCTAGTACAAATAGGAACATTGCTAGCATTTCTGTAGCACTTATTCTCCTTGAGGCACATAAACCATAGTTTGTTTCCAAATCATAGCATAGTCTTTTGAAAACATCTTTTTCCATCCTAAACATGCTGCAACAACGGCTATTATTCCCTTCTAATATCTCTTTAAGCCATTTGTTTCCTGTTTGTGTAGAAGTTTCATGCATGGTCTTTTATAGATATACTTATTATAATATTGGAAGACCAAACATGCTGTAGAAGTTAAAACTCGATCAAATTCTTCCTCTTCCTCTTCATCATAATCAATTTCCATATTCCAATGCACTGTATAATAATTATATTAAAAGAAAGAATACAAAGATTAAAAAAAATAGAATAATATATCAAGAAAGGAAAGTATTGTAATTTTTATTTGCAATAAAGAAGATCAAATAAAATAAACAAATCCAAGCAAATGAATGTAAACAGCAGACACAACTCATGGTCTATAAAATGAATGTAAAAAAATCTGAAAAAAGCTTTGTAAATAAATTATTCTCCTTCTCCTCTTGGACATTCTTTTCGTTCATTAACCACGCAATTTTGACTTCTTTATGCTTTAAGGCAACGAACAGCTCTCTTTTATCTTTATCCAAGAAGAGTCGAGTTGCAAACATATAAATTTGTCCAAGTGGATCTATATCCGGTATAGCATCCAATTCTTCTATTGCTTGAGTTATACTAGGTCCCAAAGTATCATTTTTATTGGAGCTCCTACGTTCCACAGCCTCACAAAGTCTATCAATTTGGTGTGACAATTTCTGAGCACCTCCAACTTTTTTTGCTTTCTTGTAAGTATTAGCATTAGTGAAATTTTCCCTTTTTCTTTTAATGTTTATAACACTAGACTCAGGCTCTATATCAGAATCTTCACTATCTTCAAGTTGTGTATCTTTCTCAATTGAAGAAGGAACTATTCCGGAAGATGGAGTCCAAGCATCTTCTCCTGTTGCAGCTGTTCTTTGAAACATCCTATCTAATGTTGCCTCAAAATCTGGATGAATCCCTTCTTTTCTAAATTTTTTAGCCTTTGGAATAACCTACATAAAATATTGATACTTAGTACTAATTATATATATCAATATGTATGCTACTATGCTTACTAAACTAAGCTTATGAATACTAACCGCTAATTTTTTAGCCCACCACTCTTCACTTGCATCAATTGTCTTTTTAGCAGAATCCCATCCAAGTCCAGTCTCGTTCCCTTTCAATTGCTTCCAATTCTTCCAATCTACTTTCAACTGATCCCATTTGTTTCTCAATTGTTTTCTATTATATTCTTTTCCCGTAGCTTTTGTGAATTCAGCTATCAATTGTTTCCAACTTTTGGTATCAAAATGTGTGCCCGATTTGCTACCAGCTTCAATACTTTTCACACACAAAGCACAAAAGATGTCTACTAAATTTTTGCTCCATTGTGCAATTTCTTTTCCATCATTTTTCTCTTCAGATGTGATCAAATTCATTGTTGTATCCATCAAACTTATCATATGATAACAAAAATTATTCCATAAGTTCATACAAAAATTGAAAGATTGAAAACAAAGTAAATCATAAAATTTTAAGTCAGGTATACCTAAATACTTGTTATGTGGTACACAATAATAAATTTTATAAAGTATTATTATCAATTAATAAGACTAATAAACATACAATATTAAATAATAACACAGGAACCGGATATATTATAAAAACAAAAGAATCATAGAATAATTAATTAACATTACTTGAAAAAAAAAATCACAAGAAACAATAAACTGATAATATGATTCATGAATCAAATTTTGGAGTTCTAATTGAATCAATTAACACTTTATTTTGATACTAACTCAAATTTTAGAGACTAATAATTAACATATTTACTTGATTTATTCTCTGTACTAATATAAATAGATTTATCATTAGTCAATAATAAAATTTGTATGTAATCCAATGTTAGTACTGGGTACGTCCATTACCCACCTATGTATATTGGCTCACCTTTACAGATCATAAAAAATGGGACACATATCTCAAATAAACTACTCTTATGATTATATATCTATATTTACATATGTATATACATGTTGTTATTATAATTTGGACTAATGCTCATGCAAAAAAAATTTTATGATTGGTTTTCATCAACCTCTTCCCGTTTCAAAGAACAGAAAAAAACAAACAAACATAATAGATCTACTGAAAAAATACAAAATTAACGCAAAAAAATAATATAAATAGATAGAAGTTCATACCTAATATGTGATAGAGATGTATTTGTGTTGAAATTTGTGAAGATTAGGTTGAAAAATAAAAAATATATGAAGATTGTGTTAGATTTTATGAAGGTTAGGAAGAGAAGTTAGAAATATATGAAGATTTTAATGGCAATATAATAACGGGAAATATGTGCGGGAAAATGAAAAAAATTTGGTAAGCATAAGCCAGCTTTGAAAAGCTCCCTCCTAGGTGCTTTCAAAAGCACCCCTAACTTTTAAAAGCCGCAAGCACAAGCACTTGAGCTTTTTAATTTACCAAACGCAAAATGACGTGCTTGTGCTTTTTAAAAGCACAAGCACCTCCTGAAAAAGCTTTACCAAACCCAGCCTAAGTTTTAAATATACTATTATTATTTTAAGAGAGAATACAGATTTACAGTGAGAGACAGAGTAATTAAAATTTTGGTTTCGCTAGGGAATCAACTAGAAGTGTAGTCAACTAGAGCCAATTAATTGAAAAACAAGAAAATTAGCTTGAGTTGACTGTAGTTAGCTCCCTAGACTTTTTCTTAAAATTTAGGCCTCTTGTCATAAACAAAAAATAATTATGATTTATGTCTCTGCTTGGATACTATCCGAATAATTGCAGGGCAACGGAAAGGAATAAATTCTCCTTGTATGTACTGAAGGGAGATTATAAATAGTTAGAAGGATATTGCTGACATTACCAAAACAATTAATTTAAGAAAAGAAACATCACACTAGGGATTTGATTACAATTGTATGTTATTTTCTGTTTCTATTATTATTATTATTATTATTATTATTATTATTATTAATTACGCATGCATGTGCCCACATCTGCTACAAAATTTCTAAACAATTTGATTTTACTTTCTACAGGTGTCATGAAATATAGCACGTTACCTTGCTCGAGATCATACACGAGATGGTTTCATGATTCACTTCAGGATTCAAGCTATGATCAAGAAGATTTACCTTAGGTTACCAAGAATAAACCACCAGTTTCTTCCTTCAAATTGCTAAAGAGCAATGAAACCTTCATCTTTTCGTTTTGTGGATGACTGCTGTTATAATATACATATAATTTAGACATTTATCTATTTATTTTTTAAAGATATGTTCTTTAACTACCTTGCTATTGATTTTATATTGTTTATTGTTTCTAATATTGCTTATGGTTGTTCTGTTGTTCTGTTTTGCTATGTTATTATATACATAAATATTGAGAATTTACTATTAACTATTAAGTGACGACTAATTATAAAAAAATTATAATAAATAATAAATAATCTTATTTCATTGATATTCTTATATAAATAACACTCATTATTTGTTTCTCTCTAAAAGAAGGTGGTCAAGATGATAAATATGTATCTTCATGCTTTTCATGCTAAGACGTTTAGCTTCTTTCTTTAATTTTTTTTCCAGGCAAAAAAAGAAGGTGGAACTCTCGAGTCCAGGATCTGGCATATCTTCTTGCAACAGCCAACTTTATGGGATCTCCAAGCTCCCATTTAGATCTGTGGTACTCTAACTTCTTATAATCCCTGATTTTACTGCTTTCTTTATTAATAACAGGTGAATATATACACTTTTGCGTCCCGTACTCTATTGCTTTCTTTGTTGCAATTCCTTTTGTTTCGGTCTTCTTCCTTTCTTTTTAGAGTTGGCATTTGATTGATAGGTTATTGCATTTATTTTTTATTTTTATTTTTTTAATAGTGGTTTTATATTGTTTTAATTTGAGAGTGACATTACTATTATATTTTTCAATATATTTTTTAAGCATATTTTAAAATCTTGATTTTCATTTCATATAACTTCTCTATAATCTTATTTTACCAATACATTATAGACTAAGATTCTTAATACCCCTCCTTTTGAAACTCCATTTTTCTTTTGTTATCTTTTTCTTAGGCTTTAGTATGAGATTGGGTTCTATGTTGATATGAAGTATTTCGAGCACATTGCTTAATAGTAAATTTGATGATGTTGATAAGTTCCTTTCTGCATTCACATAGATTGATGAGAATGAACATTAAACCTATATCTACATTAATTTGAATAAACAAGTAACTGAGTAAGTTTCCATAAGATTCCTTAGTGGGGTCACTTTGTGTATGTTCTATTATGTTGTCATTAATTATTCATTTTAATTATGCCTGTCTAAATATTTTATATCTGATTTGGTTAGTAAGCATGGTTCCAAGACTTTAAATGTCCTCATGAAGGAACCGTAGATCATTCTAGATTATCAAAGGGAAAAAAAGAAGAAAAATTGCTTTCTTTAGTGTGTATGCAAGAAATCTTTTGATATCTCATTCATACATAAGCAAGATCCTAATTTTTAAGGAGGAAAAGAAAACAGAACGAAAAACAAATAAAACACAGAATTTGACCATCTTTAGTTTCTTTTTCCTCACTTGAGAGCAGATGCATGAAACAGGACATAGTTAAACTTATTAATAAAATTAACAGATCCTCCATTACCATTCAGTTTATTAATAAGATTTGAAGAATTACAAATGAGGCCACTATTTTATCTGTGGGTGACTTCGTTTTGGTTTGTTTCCTTTTTAGATTAATGGTATGTATCAATTGCTTTGCAACATTAGTATTTGATATTCTTCTTTCAGTGGTTATGTTTTAGTTTGATGAGGTGGATTTGACTGGCACAAAGTTTGAATATTTATGGTTTGGAGTGAATATTTATGATTTGTTGACATGGTGATTTGTCTCTTTATCTTGAAAAATTTATATGTTTGGCAAATATTTGCATTTAAATCTTTTTTACAATTTTTCTTTCGAAATCCTCTGTTCCTATAGAATTAAGATAGTTCTTTCTTAGACTCTTTCATTTATGAGAATCTATTATTCTACATAATGAGAGTTTAGAGATTAACTATTTTACATTGTGTGCATTGTGCATCCTGTTTTCTAGAAAAATAACTATTTATATTTCTTAAATGATTTAGGGCTATGAAGTTCTCAAAAAACTTACTTATGTGACTGATAAATTTGATAGGAAATTCCTTGAGCAATTACGTGAGTAAGAAGATTTAGTACTTCGTTGTACTTAATATTCTATGCTCTTTTTTTTCTCCTTTGTACTTAGTGTTCAATGCTTTTTTTTTTCATTTTCGTTGATGTGCCTTCTCCTGCTTAGTTGCTTTTCAAAGCGTTGGATACTTATTTGTCTATATATTATGACTTAATTTTTTCTTTTTGAGGGATATAAGTTTGCTTTAAAATATTGGGTTGCCATTGTTTAATTGAGTTCTTTGTTTATTACAGAGAATTCTGCACCACAATTCCTAATGATTTTAGATTCAGAAAAATTAAGCTCTCTCTCCCATATGTTTTTTTATCCACTTAGTCATTTATCAATTTATTCTATGGTTGAAATCATAATTGTGAATTTCTGACACCTGATAGTGGATTTTGTACACTTTATTCTCCAATTGGTTTCCTTTTATATTAATGGTATGTATCAATTGCTTCGCAACATTAGTGGTTGATATTCTTCTTTCAGTTGTTATGTTTTAGTTGGATTAGGTGAATCTGGCTGGTGCAAAGTTTGAATATTTATGGTTTGGAGTGAATATTTATTTTTTTTAAAAAAAAATCATGAAGCTTTTTATCTTTTGCTGCTTTAGCTTTCATTATTGTATATTCATGCTCTAACTACACAAGCTATATATCTTTTCCAGCTAATTTTTTGTCGAGATAGTAAATTGTCTCTTATCTTGAAAAATTTATGTTTGGCAAATATATGCATTTAAACCATTTTTTCAATTTTTCTTTTGAAAGCCTCTGTTCCTATAGAATTAAGATAATTCTTTCTTAGACTCTTCTATTTATGTGAACCTATTATTCTACATAATAAGAGTTTAGAGATCAACCATTTTGCATTCCGTGTAATGTGCATCCTGTTCTCTAAAAAAATAGCTATTCATATTTCTTAAATGACTGAGTTATGAAGTTTTTAAAAAACTTGGTTATGTGAATATAATATTCTGTGCTCTTTTGAATGTATATAATTGTATTTTTTTTATTATCAATGTATATAATTGTATTTTTTTATTATCATTATTATTTTGACTGCTGTTCTATTAATGTATATTTATAATTTTACATGACTTTTGTGGTATTATGTAGTATATGAAGTTGGTGACAGTGCCATTGCAATGTTAGGTGATCTTAATAGTAGGAAATGGCTTTTCCTCTCTGATGTGTGTTATTATCTATGAGATGATGACTATTAACAATCTTTAGGGAGTCAAACATATGAGTCTATATTTGTCGAAGCATATTTTTACACACAGACAACTTTATGTTGCTCTTTCAAAAATAAAATTCAAAATCAAGATTAAGGGTATTAGTTTAGAATAATCATTCAAGGCAAAAGATATAAATGTTGTTTGTAGACAAATTTAGTTGATTATGTATAATTTTAAATTTTATTTAATATGTAATTTTAGATATTTATATTCTTCTATAAATTTGTTACTTCTTTGTAGGTATTTTTGGATTTTTTTTTTAAGATGATTGCATAAATAAAAAGAAAAATGAATTTGGTAGATAGAGACTGATCGATCAGGGTTACTAGTAAGTACTATTTGGTTAAAAATTTGTAGTGTTGCACTATTGAGTTATGAATGAAAGAAGGGGGGCATGGATGGGAGGGTAGAGTGCTCTACCGGATACAAAGCAAAGCAAGGACAAAGGGACCATGGGACAATAGAGGGGATCCTAAGTAGGTTGGAAGCAGTTAAGTGACAATAATGGTTTTTGAGTAGGCCCATGACAATGCAGACCATGGCTCAGCACTGCATGTGCAAACAACTCTATAATAAGGACACTCTCTGCTTCCTACTAGAGGATAGGGAAAAAATTCAAAAACGTTTTTATCAAATCATTAAATTAAAACCGTCTTGTTAATGGGATGACAACAAAAATTAAATTAACTAATATATTTTAATAATGTTTTATTATTTAAATTAATTAATTACTAATTTTTTTTTTTAATTTTAATTAACATATATGATATATCTAATATCTTTTCATTATTTTTGTGTCATTTCCGTGCATTGCACGGGTCGATGCACTAGTGAGTATATTAGACATTAATCAACTTAGGAATAAGAATATAGGAAGTCGCAGAATTATACCATTTTCTACTTCAACCCCTGGCACGGACGCAGTAATAACAATGAGGAGGCAATGTTTTCAATTTTATTTTTTTTTTAAAATAGTTATAATATAATGGATTTCCACTTCAAATTTTAAATGACTTAACTACAATTAAATTAAATTAAATTGCTTAAAATTTTAAATTTATTTTTTTATTTTTCTATTATTTTGACTATTATTTAACCTAATCAAATTTAGTTTTTGTTCTATCATTCTTTTATTGCTTTAAACCCTCTTCTTATTTTTATATTTTCAACTTTCTTTTTCTATTCCGTGTTTAGTAGTCATCTTCTCTTCATCAAAAGATAAATTTCAAATTTTCCATTTTTTTTATATAGCTCTCCATGACTCTATGTATCTTCTAATTTCATTGTTTCTCTTTTGATATTTTCAGTTACAAATTTTAGTTTAAACAATTATAATTTAGTTATTAATCTAATATTTTATTCTCTTCATGACTTAATATATTTTATTTTATTATCAATTTATTCATCTTTATTACTTATTTTTCATCTTTTGTTCTATTATATGTACCTATATTGCATATAAAATTTTAAAATGAAATGATTAATATACTAATTTAGAATATGTACGATATCCCTATAACATCGGATGAACTGTGTTATACCTCGGCACATAGACCCACATTTAAAAATCAAATGACTATATCCAAACAAACTTCTCCCTACGATCTCGCCCCAAAGTCGGCCACGAAGATCTCGACTCAAGCCGGTGACTCATTCAGTACCAACCAATCTATAAATAGGAGCAAGGTCGACAAGGGTCGGCAGATCATTCAATACTAACTCACTGATTATATACTCATTTTTTCTAAGTGATTCTTCACTGACTTGAATATCGGAGTCCTTTTTGCAGGTACCATGCTTGGATTTGAGTTCACGAGGATACTCCCAGTTTAGATCGAGTGTCAGGTGCTCCGAATTAACACAAGACCGACGTATAGTTCGAAAAGAATATCCTTTCCTGAACATTTGGCGCCCACCATGGGACCGAAGTTATTCAAATCTAACCCCACATACATCTCGCTTTAGTTTCTCTCTGCAGAATCATAGTCGAAGAGGTTATATCCGCAACTCTTCCTCCTACTAACGAGGAGCTAGTAACGATGAATGCTACCCTATTAGCGGAGGTCAGAAGAATGGCCGACCTCCTAAAAGCATCTCAAAACAGGAAGTCCAACACAGAGGACCCTAAGAGCGCCACTTCAAATGGAGCACGACCTTTGGCAGGCTCCCAGGATGTCACCCCACCTAAAGAAACACTGATGATAGACAATCCCTTTTCAGAGAAGATTGTCAATTTTCAGATGCCAAAGAATTTCGTTCTGCTCACAGCACTTAAGGTGTATGAAGGGTTTGGGGATCCCCGTGTACACATTAAAAAAAATTCCAATCCATGATGTTTTTTAACGGTGCCTCTGACCCTATACTCTGTCGTTCTTTCCAACTTATTTAGATGGTGTTGCTTTACTTTAGTTTTCTAAAATTCCTGCAGATTTGATCTCTTGCTTTGAAGAGCTAGCAAGGTCCTTCATAGACTATTTCGCGGTCTCAAGAATATACGTGCACGGATCTGATTAACTCAGCACTATTAAACAAGGACAACACGAGATCCTGAAGGACTATATAACACATTCGCCAAGGCAACTATGAAAATCCCGGACCTCGATCCCAAGGTACATCTGCACACGCTGAAGAGCGGCCTTCGCCCAGGGAAGTTCCAAGACTGTTACCAAGCCGAAAACATTAGAGGAATTCCGAGAAAAAGCGGCGGGTCAAACGGAGATCGAGGAACTCCGCAAAGCTCGACGGATGAAAAAACCAAAATTCTGCCGAGACGAAGAGAGACAACCAAGGTCTCACACCAGCAAGGAGCCTAAGAAGGCCTTTAAGCTCGCTCCCAAATTTGACTCCTATACCATGTTCAATACCAAAAAAGAGGGCATCATCAAAGAAATACAACACAACAAACAAATAAAACCATCGATTAAAGCAGGCACATATCAGAATCAAAAGTATGTGGACAAAAGTAAGCATTGCGCATTTCACCAGAAGTATGTACCACTGACGAATGCGTAGTAGCCAAGGACTTGTTGGAAAGGCTAGCAAGACAAGGCTTACTGGACAAATATGTCACTTCCAAAAGCCAGAAAAAAATAACAAAAGACACTGACAAGCCGAGCACTAGCTCCGACCAAAAAGAAAAAGGAGCTTGGTATGGGCTAGTTGAAACCCCTGCCTTTAAAGGGATAATAAACTACATTTCAAGTGGCTTTGCAGGAGGAGGAGCAACAAATACAACTAGGAAGAGAAGCTACAGAGCCATGATGACAATAGAAGGGTCTCGGCCAATGACACAAACCTCGGTTCCAGCCACCCAGATCACTTTTGACGCATCCGACTTCAAGTCTTACTGCCCAAACCTCGATGATTCAGTGGTAATCTCGATACACATAGGAGGATTGACGGTAAAAAAGGTCCTACTCGACCCAGGAAGTAGCAACTCAGTGACAAAGCACTGCAACCATCACCCGGGAAATTAGTAGGGTTCTCCAGAGAAAGAGTCCCTATATCAGGTTATGTATGGTTGAGAACAATGCTAGGGGAGTCTCCAAACTCAAAAACCCTAGATATTCAATTTTTAGTAGTTGATTGTGCGAGCCCCTATAATGTTATTTTGGGGCGTCCGTCCCTTAACTCTTTTGGAGCCATTATCTCTATAGTTCAGCTTTGTGTTAAATTTCCTGTGCATGATAACATAATAGCAACAGTCCACGCGGACCACAAGGAGGCTAGGCAATGTTACAATGCGGGGTTGAAAGTCACCCAAAGGAGACCATTACAAGAATCCATTCTATTTACAACTTAGAAAGCATTCCAACCTTGGCCGAGCTAGATCCAAGGGACAACAATAGTCGTTCCGCCCCTACAAATGACCTAGAAAAAGGTACAACTTGGAAAATTAGACCACTTTACTAACATCGGCTCTATTTTCTCTGCAGGAACAAAACAAAATATAATTGAAACATTAAAGTCCAACTCTGACCTATTTGCATGGATGCCTGCTGACATGCCAGGGATCGATCCAAACTTTATATGCCATAAATTAGCAGTCAATCCTAACGCCCGACCAATAAGACAAAAGAAACGAAATATGGGTACATAAAGAAGAAATGCAGCAATAGTAGAAACACAGAAATTACTTGATGCAGGTTTCATCCGAGAATTTTGTTTCACGTCATGGCTAGCAAATGTGGTAATGGCTAAGAAGAGCTCGGGAAAATTGCGCATGTGTGTGGACTTTACAGATCTAAACAAAGCATGTACAAAAGACTCTTATCTGCTACCGAATATTGACAAACTGGTAGACGACACCTCAGGGTATCAAGTGCTAAGTTTCATGGATGTCTATTCCAGTTACAATCAAATACAAATGCACCTTGATGACGAAGAAAAAATAGTATTTGTAACTGACCAAGGTAATTTTTGTTATAAAGTCATGCCTTTCGGACTAAAAAATGCAGGAGCAACCTATCAGAGACTAATGGACAAGGTCTTCAAAGATCAAATTGGCCAGAACATTGAGATATACATTGACGACATGGTGGTCAAGTCAAGCTCAGAACAACAACATGAACCAATCTGAATGAGATTTTTCAACAACTCCGAAAGTACAATATGAGACTAAACTCAAAAAAAATATGCATTTGGAGTACATGGAGGTAAATTCCTTGGATTTCTACTGACAAACAGGGGAATAGAAGCCAACCGTGACAAGTGTCAGGCCATGATAAACATGCAATCACCTCGGTCAATCAAAGAAGTACAACAACTCACAAGTCGCCTAGCAGCCCTGTCCCGATTCTTGCCGGCAGCAGTTGCCAAGTCATATCACTTCTTCAACACCTTGAGAAAGGCTGAGAAGTTCCTTTGGATAGATGAATGTGAAAAATCCTTAGTCGAATTCAAAAACCTCCTCGGTTCACCACCTATTCTCAAGAAGCTGATGAGCGGATAATTTATACGCTTTTTGGCATTATTTTTAGGTAGTTTTTTGTAAGTTCAAGCTACTTTTAGGGATGTTTTCATTAGTTTTTATGTTAAATTCACATTTCTGGACTTTACTATGAGTTTGTATGTTTTTCTGTGATTTCAGGTAATTTCTGGCTGAAATTGAGGGACTTGAGCAAAAATCTGAAAAAGGCTGACAAAAGGACTGCTGATGCTGTTGGAATCTGACCTCCTTGCACCCCAAATGGATTTTCTGGAGCTAGAGAACATTAAATGGCGCGCTCTCAACGGCGTTGGAAAGTAGACATCCAGAGCTTTCCAGCAATATATAATAGTCCATACTTTATTCTGGAATTGACGACGTAAAGTGGTGCTCAACGCCAAGTACATGCTGCTGTCTGGAGTTAAACGCCAGAAA
>NC_029772.3:43522490-43528889 GCF_000817695.3 Arachis duranensis | reverse complement strand
GTGGAGTTTCTGCACACCATAGATTAAGGGTGTGGAGCTCTGCTGTACCTCAAGTTTCAATACAATTACTATTATTTTCTATTCAATTCTCTTTTATTCTTATTCCAAGATGTACGTTTCACTTCAACTTGATGAATGTGATGATCAGTGACACTCATCATCATTCTCACCTATGAACGCACGTGACTGACAACCACTTCCGTTCTACCTTAGGCCGGGCGCATATCTCTTAGATTCCCCAACAGAATCTTCGTGGTATAAGCTAGATAGATGGCGGCATTCATGGGAATCCGGAAAGGCTAACCTTGTCTGTGGTATTCCGAGTAGGATTCAGGGAATCTAGAAAGTCTAACCTTGTCTGTGGTATTCCGAGTAAGATTCCGGTATTGAATGACTGTGACGAGCTTCAAACTCCTGAAGGCTGGGCGTTAGTGACAGACGCAAAAGAATCAATGGATTCTATTCCAACCTGATTGAGAACCAACAGATGATTAGCCGTGCTGTGACAGAGCATTTGGACCATTTTCACTGAGAGGATGGGATGTAGCCATTGTCAAGGGTGATGCCACCAGATGATTAGCCATGCAGTGACAGCGCATAGGACCATTTTCCCGAGAGGATGAAAAGTAGCCATTGACGATGGTGATGCCCTACATATAGCTTGTCATGGAAAGGAGTAAGAAGGATTGGATGAATGTAATAAGAAAGTAGAGATTCAAGAGGAGCACAGCATCTCCATACGCCTATCTGAAATTCCCACTATTGATTTACATAAGTATTTCTATCCTATTTTATTTTCTGTTTATTATTAATTAATTTTCGAAATCCATAACCATTTAATTTGCCTAACTGAGATTTACAAGGTGACCATAGCTTGCTTCATACCAACAATCTCTGTGGGATCGACCCTTACTCACGTAAGGTATTACTTGGATGACCCAATACACTTGCTGGCTAGTTGAACGGAGTTGTGTCCACACATAGCAAAGAGCCATTATAATGATTCCATACAACAACAAAGAATACTACATTGATGTGATCACAATTTCGTCCACCAAGGTTTTGGCGCCGTTGCCGGAGATTGTTCAAGTATGGACAACTAACGGTTCGTCTTGTTGCTCAGATTAGGTAATTTTCTTTTCAAAATCTTTTAAAAATCTTTTTCAACATTTTTCTTTTTCTTTTCCCTTTTTCCAAACTTTATTTTCGAAAAAAATTAATAAAAATCCAAAAAAAAGTAATAAAATCATAAAAATAAAAAATATTTTGTGTTTCTTGTTTGAGTCTTGAGTCAATCTTTAAGTTTGGTGTCAATTGCATGTTTTAAAAATTTTTCTTGCATTTTTCGAAAATTTATGCACTCATAGTGTTCTTCATGATCTTCTAGTTGTTCTTGGTAAGTCTTCTTGTTTGATCTTGATGTTTTCTTGTTTTGTGTTGTTTGTTGTTTTTCATATGCATTTTTTGTTTGTTAGAGTCCATGCATTAAAGATTTCTAAGTTTGGTGTCTTGCATGTTTTCTTTGCATCAAAAATTTTTCAAAAATATGTTCTTGATGTTCATCATGATCTTCAAAGTGTTCTTGGTGTTCATCTTGACATTCATAGTGTTCTTGCATGCATCTTGTGTTTTGATCCAAAATTTTTATGTTTTGGGTCATGTTTGTGTTTTTCTCTCTCATAATTAAAAATTCAAAAATAAAAATATATCTTTTCCTTTTTTTTAAAAATTCAAAAATCAAAAATATATCTTTTCCTTTTTTCTCTCCAAATTTTCGAAATTTTGGGTTGACTTGGTCAAAAAAATTTTTTTTTTTAAATTTAGTTGTTTCTTACAAGTCAAGTCAAATTTTCAATTTTAAAAATCTTATCTTTTCAAAATCTTTTTCAAAAAAATCATATCTTTTTCATTTTTTTATTTTTCAAAAATTCTAAAAATCTTTTCTAAAATTATTTTCAAAATCTTTTCCTTATCTTTATATCAAATTTTCAAAAACTCACTAACAATTAATGTGATTGATTCAAAAATTTGAAGTTTGTTACTTTCTTGTTATGAAAGGTTCAAATCTTTAAGTTCTAGAATCTTATCTTGTAGTTTCTTGTTAGTGAAGTAAGTAATTTTAAAATTTTTGAATTAAATCTTTTTATCTTTTATCTTATCTTTTTCAAAAATTTTATCTTTTTCAAAATTTGATTTTAAAATATCTTATCTAACTTCTTATCTTCTTATCTTTTCAAATTTGATTTTAATATCTTTTTCAACTAATTAATTAACTTTTTGTTTGTTTCTGATCTTTTTCAAAACCACCTAACTACTTTTCCCTGTCTAATTTTCGAAAATATCTCATCTCTTTTTCAAAAAATTCTTTTGTTTTAAATTTTAATTTTAATCTTATCTTATCTTTAATTTTCGAAAATCATTAACCTCTTTTTCAAAATTATTTTCAAAAATCTCCCTCTCTTTTCTTATTCTAATTAATTATTTATTTACTAACACTTCTCTTCACCTCTCCTCATCTAAAAATCCGAACCCAATCTATCCCTTGTGTTTGGATTATTCACTTTTCTTTCTTCTCCCCTTTCTTTTTCTACTAACATAAAGGAATCTCTATACTGTGACATAGAGGATTCCTCTTTCTTTTCTTGTTTTCTTCTTTTTCATATGAGCAGGAACAAGGAAAAATACACTCTTGTTGAAGCAGATCCAGAACCTGAAAGGACTTTGAAGAGGAAACTAAGAGAAGCTAAATTACAACAATCCAGAAGTAACCTTTCAGAAAATTTCGAACAAGAGAAGGAGATGGCAGCCGAACCCAATAATGATAATGCAAGAAGGATGCTTGGTGACTTCACCAAGCCCACGTCCAAATTTGATGGAAGAAGCATTTCCATTCCTGCCATTGGAGCCAATAATTTTGAGCTTAAGCATCAATTAGTTGCCTTAATGCAACAAAACTGCAAGTTCTATGGACTTCCATTTGAAGATCCTTACCAGTTTTTAACTGAGTTCTTGCAGATTTGTGAGACTATTAAGACGAATGGAGTTGATCCTGAAGTTTACAGACTCATGCTTTTTCCTTTTGTTGTAAGAGACAGAGCTAGAATATGGTTGGATTCACAACCTAAAGATAGCCTGGACTCCTGGGATAAGCTGGTCACTGCCTTTTTGGATAAATTCTATAAATTCTTTCCTCCTCAAAAGCTGAGCAAGCTTAGAGTGGATGTTCAAACCTTCAAGCAAAAGGATGGTGAATCCCTCTATGAAGCTTGGGAAAGATACAAGCAGCTGACCAAAAGGTGTCCATCTGACATGTTTTTAGAATGGACCATATTAGATATATTCTATTATGGTCTATCTGAATTTTCAAAAATGTCATTGGACCATTCTGTAGGTGGATCCATTCACCTAAAGAAAACACCTGCAGAAGCTCAAGAACTCATTGACATGGTTGCAAATAACCAATTCATGTACACTTCTGAGAGAAATTCCGTGAATAATGGGACACCTCAGAGGAAGGGAGTTCTTGAAATTGATGCTCTGAATGCCATATTGGCTCAGAACAAAGTGTTGACTCAGCAAGTCAACATGATCTCTCAAAGTCTGAATGGATGGCAAAATACATCCAACAGTACTAAAGAGGCAGCTTTTGAAGAAGCTTATGATCCTGAGAACCCTGCAATAGCAGAGGTAAATTACATGGGTGAACCTTATGGAAACACCTATAATTCATCATGGAGAAATCATTCAAATTTCTCATGGAAGGATCAACAAAAGCCTCAACAGGGCTTTAACAATGGTGGACGCAATAGGCTGAGTAATAGCAAGCCTTTTCCATCATCTTCTCAACAACAGACAGAGAATTCTGAACAAAACACTTCTAATTTAGCCAATTTAGTCTCTGATCTGTCAAAGGCCACTTTCAGTTTCATGAGTGAAACAAGATCCTCCATCAGAAATCTGAAGGCACAAGTGGGCCAGCTGAGTAAGAAAGTCATTGAAAATCCTCCCAGTATTCTCCCAAGTAATACAGAAGAGAATCCAAAAGGAGAGTGCAAGGTCATTGATTTAATCAATATGGCCGAATGCACAAGGGAGGAGGAGGACGAAAATCCTAGTGAGGAGGACCTCCTGGGACGTCTCTCAAGCAAGAGGGAGTTTCTTATTAAGGATCCAAAGGAATCTGAGGCTCAAATAGAGACCATAGAGATTCCATTAAATCTCCTTCTGCCATTTATGAGCTCTAAAGACTATTTTTTCTCTGAAGAGGATGAAGATGTGACTAGAGAGCAAGTTGCTCAATATTTAGGAGCTATCATGAAGCTGAATGCCAAGTTGTTTGGTAATGAGACTTGGGAAAGTGAACCTCCCTTACTCATTAGTGAACTAGATACCTGGATTCGACAAATTTTACCTCAAAAGAAACAAGATCCTGGCAAGTTCTTAATACCTTGTACCATAGGCACCATGACCTTTGAAAAAGCTCTATGTGATCTGGGGTCAGGGATAAATCTTATGCCACTCTCTGTAATGGAGAAGTTGAGGATCATTGAGGTACAACTTGCCTTGTTCTCATTATAATTGGCAGACAAGTCATTGAGACAAGCTTATGGAATAGTAGAGGACGTGTTAGTAAAGGTTGAAGGCCTTTACATCCCTGCTGATTTCATAATCTTAGACACTAGGAAAGAAGAGGATGAATACATCATCCTTGGAAGACCTTTCCTAGCCACAGCAGGAGCTGTGATAGATGTCAACAGAGGTGAATTAGTCCTTTAATTGAATGGGGACTACCTTGTGTTTAAGGCACATGGCCATCCCTCTGTGATAAAGCTCTCAGTTCAGAGTCAAGAAGAGCCCCCACAGTCAAACTCTAAGTTTGGTGTTGGGAGGCCACAACCAAACTCTAAGTTTGGTGTTAAGACCCCATATCCAAACTCTAAGTTTGGTGTTGGGAGGCCACAACCAAACTCTAAGTTTGGTGTTAAGACCCCATATCCAAACTCTAAGTTTGGTGTTGGGACTATACAACATTGACCTGATCACCTTTGTGGCTCCATGAGAGCACAATGTCAAGCTATTGACATTAAAGAAGCGCTTGTTGGGAGGCAACCTAATTTTATTTATCTAATTCTTTTTTATTGTTATTTTATGTTTTATTAGGTACATGATCATGAGGAGTCACGAAAAAATCATAAAAATTAAAAACAGAATCAAAAACAGCAGAAAAAATTTGCACCCTGGAGGAAGGACAGACTGGCGTTCAACGCCAGTAAGGAGCATCTGGCTGGCGTTCAACGCCAGAACAGAGTATGAATCTGGCACTGAACGCCAGAAACAAGCAACATTCTGGCGTTTGAACGCCAGTAACAAGCATGAAACTGGTGTTCAACGCCAGAAACATGCTACACATGGGCGTTGAACGGCCAGAACGTGCATCACCTCGGCGTTAAACGCCAGAATGGTATGCAAAGGCATTTTACATGCCTATTTGGTGCAGGGATGTAATTCCTTGACACCTCAGGATCTGTGGACCCCCACAGGATCACCTCAGGATCTGTGGACCCCACAGGATCCCCACCTAACATATTCCCACCTTACCTCCTAATCCTATTTCACTCTTCCCCATGTCACACTTCCCATCAACTTCAATCTCTCTTCCCAATTAACCCCTTCACCATTCACATCCATCCACTCTTCCCCAAAAACCCCACCTACCTTCAAAATTCAAAAACACTTTCCCACCCAAACCCACCCTAATGGCCGAACCTACCCTCTCCCATTTTCCTATATATACCCTTCCATTCTACTTCATTTTCACACAACACAAACCCCCTCTTCTATACCTTGGCCGAAACCTACACTCCCCCTTCTCCTCCATATTTTCTTCTTCTTATTCTTCTCTTCTTTCTTCTCTTGCTCGAGGGCAAGCAATATTTTAAGTTTGTGGTAAAAGCATAAGCTTTTTGTTTTTCCATTACCATCAATGGCACCTAAGGCCAGAGAATCCTCTAGAAGAGGAAAAGGGAAGACAAAAGCTTCCACCTCCGAGTCATGGGAGATGGAAAGATTCATCTCCAAAAGCCATCAAGACCACTTCTATGATGTTGTGGCAAAGAAGAAGGTGATCCCTGAGGTCCCTTTCAAGCTCAAGAAAAATGAGTATCCGGAGATCCGACATGAGATCCGAAGAAGAGGTTGGGAAGTCCTAACCAACCCCATGCAACAAGTCGAAATCTTAATGGTTCAAGAGTTCTATGCCAATGCATGGATCACTAGGAACCATGATCAAAGTATGAACCCGAGCCCAAAGAATTACCTCACAATGGTTTGGGGGAAATACTTAGATTTTAGTCCAAAAAATGTAAGTTTGGTTTTCCACTTGCCCATGATGCAAGGAGA
>NC_029772.3:43521404-43521789 GCF_000817695.3 Arachis duranensis | reverse complement strand
AATGTTAAAATTGTTGGCTCTTGAAAGAATGATGAACAAAGAGAAATGTTATTGATGATCTGAAAAATCATAAAATTGATTTTTGAAGCAAGAAAAATCAGTGAAAAAGCAAAGGCTTGCGAAAAAAAATATAGAAAGAAAAAGAAAAAGCAAGCAGAAAAAGCCAATAGCCCTTAAAACCAAAAAGGCAAGGGTAAAAAGGATCCAAGGCTTTGAGCATCAATGGATAGGAGGGCCCAAGGAAATTAAATCCGGGCCTAAGCGGCTAAATCAAGCTGTCCCTAACCATGTGCTTGTGTCATGAAGGTCCAAGTGAAAAGCTTGAGACTGAATGGTTAAAGTCGTGATCCAAAGCAAAAGAGTGTGCTTAAGAGCTCTGGACACC
>NC_029772.3:43520498-43521365 GCF_000817695.3 Arachis duranensis | reverse complement strand
CTCTAACTGGGGACTCTAGCAAAGCTGAGTCACAATCTGAAAAGGTTCACCCAGTCATGTGTCTGTGGCATTTTTGTATCCAGTGGTAATACTGGAAAACAAAGTGCTTAGGGCCACGGCCAAGACTCATAAGTAGCTGTGTTCAATAATCAACATACTTAACTAGGAGAATCAATAACACTATCCGAAATTCTAAGTTCCTAGAGAAGCCAATCATTCTAAACTTCAAGGGAAAAAGTGAGATGCCAAAACTGTTCAGAAGCAAAAAGCTACAAGTCCCACTCATCTAATTATAATTAATATTCATTGATATTTTGGTGTTGTGATGAGCGGATAATTTATACGCTTTTTGGCATTGTTTTTAGGTAGTTTTTAGTAAGTTCAAGCTACTTTTAGGGATGTTTTCATTAGTTTTTATGTTAAATTCATATTTCTGGACTTTACTATAAGTTTGTATGTTTTTCGGTGATTTCAGGTAATTTCTGGCTGAAATTGAGGGACTTGAGCAAAAATCTGAAAAAGGCTGACAAAAGGACTGCTGATGCTGTTGGAATCTGACCTCCCTGCACTCCAAATGGATTTTCTGGAGCTACAGAACTTTAAATGGCGCGCTCTTAATGGCGTTGGAAAGTAGACATCCAGAGCTTTCCAGCAATATATAATAGTTCATACTTTATTCGGGAATTGACGATGTAAAGTGGCGCTCAACGCCAAGTACATGCTGCTGTCTGGAGTTAAACGCCAGAAACACGTCACGACCCGGAGTTGAACGCCCAAAACACGTTATAACCTGGCGTTCAACTCCAATAAAAGCCTCAGGTCGTGGATAGATCAAGCTCAGCCCAAACACACACCAAGTGGGCCCCG
>NC_029772.3:43423914-43519293 GCF_000817695.3 Arachis duranensis | reverse complement strand
AACACCCAGTATATTTTGTAAGCAAAGTATTACAAAATGCCGAAAAAAGGTACCCGACAATAGAAAAATTAGCATTTGGCTTAGTCATCACAGCTCGGCATCTGCAACACTATTTTTAGACACATCAATTAATAGTTCGGACCGGACAATCCCTACATCAAATATTATCAAAACCAGACCTAGTAGGCCGAATCACAAAATGGGCAATAGAGCTCTCGGAATTTGATATCTCCTACCAATCATGAGGATCCCCTAAAGCCCAAGCACTAGCCGACTTCATTTCAGAATTTACCAACACAGAAGAAACGGCCAAGACATGGAAACTATATGTAGATGGAGCATCGAATGAGAATGGATGTGGAGCAGGGATCCTCCTAAAAGACGACACTGGAGTGCAAGGCGAATAGTCAATCAAATTCCTCTTTGAAACAACCAATAACCAAGCCAAATATGAGGCACTCCTAGCAGGCCAAAGGCTAGCAAAGGAAATAGAAGTCAAAAATCTAAAGGAAGAAGATTGGCGAAGCCCATTTATTAGCTATCTAAGAACTGGAGAAATACCAAAAAATGAAAACCCGAGGTCATTTAGACATAAAGCAAGCCATTACACTATGATGTGAACTGACCTATACAAATGGGGAAGCTCTAGACCACTTCTAAAATGTCTCTGCCAAGCAGATGCAGAAAATGCCATAGCCGAAGTCCACGACGGAACCTGTGGACACCACACTGGAGGCAGAAGCTTAGCCACAAAAATCCTATGAGCAGGATACTACTAGTGTGATGCATGCAAGAAATGTGCATTGCTCATTCATAGCCTGGCCGAATTGTTACACACCTCAGATGTTAGTTGGCCATTTTACAAATGGGGAATGGATATATTCGGACCGTTCCCGGTATCACCAGGACAGATAAAGTTCCTTTTAGTAGCTATTGATTACTTTAAAAAATGGATAGAAGTGCAGCCACTTGCAAAAATTACGTCGGATACGGTATCCCTATAACATTAGATGAACCGCGTTATACCTCGGCACGTAGACCCACATTTAAAAATCAAACGATTCTATCCTAACAAACTTCTTCCCACATAATCTCGTCCCAAAGTTGGCCACGAAGATCTCGCTCAGGCCGATGACTCATTCAGTACCAACCACTCTATAAAACAGGAGTAAGGTCGACGAGGGTCCGCAGATCATTCAACACCAACTCACTGATTATACACTCATTTTTTCTAAGTGATTCTTCACTCACTTGAGCGACGAAGTCCTTTTTGCAGGTACCACGCTTAGGTCCAAGTTCACGAGGATACTCTCAATTTAGATCGAGTTGTCAGGTGCTCCGGATTAACACAAGACCAACGTATAGCTTGGAAAGAATATCCTTTTCAGAACAAACATTATATCAAACTAAATTAAAAATATATAACAAATTTAATTATTTAAAAAAAAAGAAAAAATTGTAAATTTAGTTTTTATTATTTTATATAAACATACTTCTCATATACAGATTAATTTTTTTAGTATTTATATATAATTATAGTTTCAAATTATAAATACTGGTGTATTATTAGTTGCTAATGTGCCAATTAGTTCAGTCTTTTATTATTAAATGTGTATAAAAAATAATTAAAATAATAAGTTATCTATAATTTAATTAAAATATTTTAAATTCAAATTTTAAAAATAAAAAAATATTTTTTATAAACTATATATAATAAATAATATTTTAAAAATAAAATTATTCACTAACTTTTTTTAATTATTTTCATATCTCCATATAATTAATAATATTTAACAAAATTTATTTTAATATATATATTTTTACTCCACTCCAAAAATTTTTTGGATCCTGACTATTCAACCCCAAATATACACATTGGATTTGGCTTTAGACAAGGGAATCTACCTTACACTCTTGACAAATGTTGAAATAATTATTGCTCGTTGATCTTTTTAATTTATTTTTTAAGAGTATTAAACTAATTAGTAATGAAGCACTGAAAATATGGACATCAAAAATAAGAAAAAAAAATAGTTTCAAATATATTCACCGATCTAAACAATTAAAAAAAGATGAACTTATCAATTTTAAATTGAGTAATATTACAACATCAACAAATTTGACCAATATTTGGTCAAATTCTAAACATTAAATACTAAGTTATAAACTCAAATTTTTAATTCTAATAATATAAAAACAAAATATTAACTAATATTAATAAAAAGTATTAACCTTGTAATCTTTCTTTTTTAATTGGCTTTGCAAATAATGAAGGTATTATAATTCCATACAATTAACATCACATTCACTTATTAAATACTTTGCTCAAAACAAAGCAAAAATGACTTAGTAAGGTTTTGTTTCGTTGATGAGTAGGAATAGATAGGATATATATTATAGAAACAGAAATAGAGAAGGAGACAAACACACAAAATATGACCGTATGTGTATGATAGTCCCAAAATAACATCTGAATGACAGCTTATTGGTCACATAATTGTATTATTCGCCACTTACTTACCTAAGCATGACCAAATCCAATACATGGACTGGCTTTAAGGTTTCAAACAAGTGCATTTCTTTTGTCCTTTGCTACAAATAGAGATTTAACAAGTCAAGATTGAATCTAGCCATTTTTCAGAAAGATACAATGTAACCGCCAACAAACACATAGCCTGGGATATTAGACTTAACCAATTTAGGACATAAATGATTGGTGGTGAGTGTGGCATTGCCAAAAACTACCTTGGCAATTTTTCAGAGATGTCAGTGCTCAATAGGGTAAATTCTAGGCAAGGAATTTGATGGAGGAAAGTGTGTATTAGGTAGCACATGGAAGCACATGACATGAATCTAGGTGAAGCTTTTGGTGGCACGTCACTTTCAGGGTCAACATATTTTACATACCTCGGTTGTGACATATTGACAGCTGAATCACCAAAATAACAATATAGTTTTATATATTCACCATAACAAGGAAAAAACTATACTTTCAGATAGCAACTCAATCAATTAAATAAATTGATTCCCCCCACCATGTTTGGTAGTATTTCAATTGAACCCTTGCTGATGATGGCTCTTCTATATGCAGAGAAATCAAGTCCTCCAAAAGAGTTGATATTCTTAACACAAACCAAGATATTCTATATCACCGATTTCAAAGTTCCCTGTAATGTGATTCCTCATAACTATTCTGAAATAAGTACTTTTAAATGTGAAAGAGGAGAAATCACCACACAAATTATAAGAACTTGGCAGCATATGATCAGTGGCATTTAAATGAATTGTGATGAGATGCAGATCAATTATAAAGAAAACCACACAATTCATACATAAAAAGAAAAGCATGCAAGTAACAGCAGAATAAAAAGGACAAAATTGAAACAACAGATGATGTTATTGACAAAATGAAGCGAGGGAGAATTCTCCTCCCTCACCAAATTACACATAAAGATCTTCATGAATGAATCGTTTATGTATGCTGCCAAATAGGGCATGGACAATTTTACAAGCTTACACTCCTCTTCCATTCCTTTCTTCCCTTCCTTTTCCTATACAGTCCTTATATAACGAGATTTAACAAGTAATACAATGCAATCAAAGTGATCAATAAAATATTTGCATAACAGGAGTCACACAGATATTTTCTTTTATTTTTTTTTTCAAGTATCCAAAAGGGGAAAAAATTAAGTATTATGTGTCAATGTGTTGTGAGTTTGGATCTCTTCTTAGCCTCACTGTAGAGAACGACCCCCATAACGGTTATTCCAAAGCCCGCCATCCCCATAACCGTGACAGGATTCCTGAATATCAAAACAGAAACAACCGCCGCAACCGCAGCTTTGGCGTTTCCCAACACTTGTAAAGTCAAGGCACTGGTGTGCTTCGTGACCAAGAAATTCGTCAAATTCACCAAATACGCAACCGTGGCATTCCCAAGCAACAAGAACACCATATACGGATCCTCCTTCGCCTTCTCAATCGTCACACTGAAAACGTTCCCTTCGATGTAGAGAGTAAATGGCAGCAATATCATGGCCGCCATTGGAGCCATGTATAGAAGAAGGTTCATGGAGTGAAGCTTTTCGCCTTCTGAACTTAAGAGGATTCCCTGGACCACCGATTTGAGTGCTCGACCCGCGGTTGAACCCACGCAAACCAAGAAGCCGAACAAGTGGAAGAGAGGCTCGCTGTTGCTGGCGACTACGATGCCAAGAACAACAGGCAAGAGTGCGACGTATACTTCACCGGTTTCTTTCTTGCAGGTTATGATGAAAGAGAAGATGGCTGTGAAGAACGGGGTGGTTGCTCCTATTGCTTGGTTGAAAGACACAGGAATGTACCTATATTGAACGAATATTGAGTTATTGAACTCTGAATCCAATACAATATATACGGATAGTCTATTATGCTTCCAGCTCTTTCTTTAAGAAAATATACCTGAGGGAGGTGTTGCCGCAGACAACAGAGAAGCAGAAGATGGCGCTGAGTGCGAGGATCTTAAGGAACTGCTTCTTGGAGTGGATGTGCTGAGGAGGAACGAGCTCCAGGAAGTTAATGGACGCGTAGCTGTAAGCGGAGCAGGATAGCATATGGAGCATGGTGAGAAAGATTGGGTAGCGGTAACCATAGAAGCTGAGGAGGTACTTGTTGAGGAGGAGGACGCCGATGTTGGAGAAGTACCACGACGCAATTATGATTGCAGTTAGGATCGTTGGGGACATGGAGGTGGTGGTGGCGATGCCACTTTTTAGGCCGTTTAGGTGGTTGTTTCTTGCTTCCGATGGCGGTGTCGCCGGGATGTCCAGTACTTGGTCGGGATTGTTGTTGGTGGATGAGTTGTCCAACAACCTCGGATTGCTCATCCTTCTGGTTGTCCATGTCTGTGCCTCCACCATTTTGCCAGTGGGTTTGGTGTCTTTGTGATTCTGGTGATGCTATAACATATGGCAGAGTTTGGTGTTTGTTTATGTTTAGATCTGAATTTTGTATTGCCAAGCAAGTGGAATGGAGGATTGGGATTGGTAATTGGTGGGGTGACAGGGACGAAAGTGTGTGGGAGGGGAACGTGTTGCTATTCAGATTTGGGTTTGTGGCCGTTGGATGAGGATTTGTGGGACCCCAATTGGAGGGAATAATAAAGGGAGGTTTCCCCTCTTTTGCAATGGGTGGACCCTTTTGGACTTTGGAGAGAATTTGTTTATGGATAGGCTTTGAAGCCCTGCCTCCAGCTCAAGCTAAGGTGGGGAGTGTCGGTGTTTAATCACAGAAATGTACACTTATAAGGTATACATTGGATCCACTTACATTCATATTCACTTTACAAATTAGAACAGATCAAATCAATCATGTAGAAAAAAAATGCACTTACGTTTATATTCACTTTATATCAGACCAAATCATATGTTAAAAAAAATGTTAGAAGAATTTAATTTCAATATAGTATCACCATAAAATAGTTTTACATATTTAATTACATCATTTTGACTTGATCAAATTTATATCAAAAGATCTCAATTAAAAAAATAGATATGATTTATCTAAAAAAACGACTTCGATTCGAGACTTATTAATTTAATGTCGAAATTGTATTGCAATAACGAAGTTTACAAATGACGTTAATTAAATTCGAACAAATTTGTAATGAAACAATATAATTGAATATAACTTAAAAGGAAATAACTATAACGAATGAACTTAAAAATTCAAAAGAAATTGTTCAAAATAACAAATTAAAACAATAAACAAAGTTAAGATTTTAAGTGAATAAATAAACTAAAGTAATGAAATAAAGAAAAATAAATTAAATTTAAACATTCATATGTACTTGCATTCTATGTTTTAACGTCTATGTGACTTTGAAATTTTGAGTGTTTTTTGTTTAGTTTGAAATGTTAGAAGTTGAAGTTCCTTCATAATCTTTTGGACTCCTATATTTATAGAGATAAATCCAAGCTGTGCAAGCAGTTATCCTTTTTTCACATTCTTTGCTTGACTTACTCTTCAAATCATCCACGTTTTTACTGTATTTTGATCACTAAGTAATTATCCTATATTTTTCTCAAAAGTACTTATTTTTTACATATTTTTTATTGTTTCGACTCAAATTTTTTTGTTGAGTCTCACCGTTTCTGTCTGACCAATGCACTATTTTTATTAAATTTTTGTACTAATTAAAATATTTTATATGGTTAATATGTTAAAATTAAATTTATAATATGTAATTTTAATTAAAAATTAGTCCTTAATTATTTCTTTTCTTTAAATATTTGGATGGAATATTCTTTTCTTATTATGTGTATGAAAACTTGGAAATGTGATAAAATGTGATCTAGAGTTATTACTAGCAGTTAGTACTGTCTTTAATTGACTTTGTTAATTGATTCTCTATCTTACTAAAGACTTTTTTATTGGTTCACACCTCAACGGAAGACTTTTTTTATTGGTTCACAATCCCAATTGAAGATCCTTTTTCATATACAATCAAATGAGGTGTGATACTTTTACTTTACTTTATTAGGTGATAAGTGGAGGATGATAGAGCGTTGCCGTTTAGACGAGAGTTGATCTTCAAATTAAAACATTAATAGGGAATATTTAAGTGACAATTTCATTGGATGTATGGATTCGTATTTAGTAATAGTACCACGCATGATCTTTGACTCTAATTGCATTTGCAGGAGCATGATAAGTGATAACTCTTGATCTCAATTGCAGGCCTCTATTTATTTATGTTGTTCCCGATACATGTGCGATTCTTGTTGGGATCCACAAGTGGAAACATGGGTCTCTAAAGAGTCGGCGCTAATTTGACTTCATATTCTGCCATTCGGATGCTTCTCATCATGTTTAAAATAAAACAATATAATAATTAACTAAGTTAATAATTAATTGATAATAATTGTTCCTGTGTAGATAAATTTCTCAGGTATATTAGTTCCATAATTCTGAAATGCACTAGTATCTTTTAGATAAATTATAGTTCAGATTTCCAACAACATAGAAGGTAAGTATTTGTAAAAAGTTTTTTGAGGTTCAAGTCAATATAAAAAATATATTAAATAATAAAGTAATTTAGATTCTAAACTTATCTTCTATTAAAAAGTAAATGATAATTATATGATGACTAGATTATAAATAATGTTAAAGTTATGATTATTTGGTTATTAAATTAGTAATTATCACTGATAATATCATTTATTATGAGTTATTATACATATAAATTTTTTTTATTTACAAGTTGGGTTAAGTCTAACTAAAACTACTCTCACCCAACTCAAGTGTGTTAAATGTGCGCATTACTCAACCGTTTCCAAAGCGCGCTACTCACCATTATGAACGACTCTTCTTCTTCCTCGATCAAATCTACAACCATCAAGATTCAAGGCACATTTGAAAACTCTGAAAAAACTTTTAAACTTATCGCCAACACTCGACGAAATCAACAAGCAAATATCAAAATCGCCATAAAAAAAACACCAAAAAAAGAAGAAACATTATTCAAGGTACTGTTTCAATAATCTTCTAGGTTTCTCAGATTTCTCTTTCTGATTTCGAAGCTAAAGCAAAGTATTATATCATCGTATTTCTCTTTTATTAAGTAGATTCATTATATATTCTTGCTTTAAAGTAGATATTACGCTTCTGATGAAACTATTCAAGACGGTTATACTATTTTCGTACTTTTAGTGAATGGTTTACGTATTTTTTTATATGTTTTTGTGCATGTTTGCATGTTTTGAAGTGAATTTGTATACATATAAACTTTGTATTGCATTTCAAGTGAACTCATATTGGGTGTATATCAATCAAATTCGAATGTGATTGGTGCTTCTAGTGATATTTTGAACTTAAATATCATTTTAAACTCATATAATGTCATGTAATCCAAAAATAAATACAGGTGTATGTGTCTGGTATATATATCAAGAGTATTCAAGTATAACTGGTGCTATTGTACTTGTACTTAAGCTGGTATTTGGGTGTATTTGACAGTTATTTGGGTGTATATTGATGGTATTTGCGTATATTCGGCTGATATTTGGGTATATTTGGCTGGTATTTTTATCTATTAAAAATATTTTTTATTTCTTACAGTAAAAATGATAAGTAAGAGCGAAGATGGAAAAAAATACAATGTAAGCACACACCCTAGTATAAATACAGCTTATTTAAATGACTCTCATTTTGTTTTGTTTACAGCAAACCAAGAATTTTTTGAGATGCTCCACGCGACTATTGAATGAAAAGTTTGAAAAAAAAAAGAGCGAGGCGAAGAAGTCCATCATTCGGGAATTAAGATTTGGTGGTCTGATGCACATCCCGCTGATTAATGTGCCATACAATCTGTTGAAGGAGTTGGCTAATTCCTTTAATTTGGACAAAAACAAATTGGACACAAGGCACGGTTCGTTGAAAATTAAACCTAAAAAAATAGGAGCTGCCCTTGGCCTCAATGCATCAGGTAACTTATTACAGAAAATCTTTGACAAGACGCCCAAAAGCATAGGTTCGAATTTTCAAACTAAAATTAGAGATTGTTAGTTACAAGTATAGTCCAAATCCAACAATTGAACATCAATCAAATATTAAATTCAAATCAAAATAACCGAGAGTAATTAAATCTCGGGTCGTCTTACCTAAGAGTTGCAATGAAATGTACATCTATTGGCTATGTGAGAGCATGGAGATTGGGAACGCAAGAGAGCAGGAAATGTAAATAGTAATGAAGCAAATAATCATGCAAGGAATGTAAATGGCAAGGAGTGAAACAAGCATGCAAAGAATTAAAGGAAAGCAAGTAAAAGTCATGAAAATGGAATTTAAATACTAAAAGGGGCCCTTGGTGAGCATTGAGAAATTTAGAATTTCTATCCTAGTTATGAACCACAAACATGGCAATTGTGTGAAATTTATCCCAATTAGTCAATCCTACTTGAGAATTAGTCAAAAGGGCATAATTGATTCCAATCCCTAAGTCCTAGTCAACACTAATGGGTCACTTAGAGTCAAAGGGAAACCAAACCAATTAACAATTCTCATACAATGCCACTACAAGAAAATGAAACATTTGTAACAAAAACTTTGTAACAAATTTAAAATTGTTACAAAAAATTATTTTTTTGTAACAAAAATTAGTAATTGTTACATAATAATAATGTTTTGTAACAATAATATAATTTGTTACAAAATATTTTGTTATTTTGTAACGGCTTAATTTTTTTTTTACAAATTATATTAACTTTTGTAACGAATTGGTATTTTGTTGCAAAATTTTATAATATTTTATAACAAAAGATGAAGTTATTGCAAAAGTTTAAAATATTTTGTAACAAAATATCCATTTGTTTAAAAAACTCTAATTATTTTGTAACAAAAAATTAATTTGTCACAAAATTTAATATTGTTTGTAACAAGTTATTTGTTTATCATAAAATACAAAAATTATGCAAAGCATCTATTTGGCTGATTTTTATATTAATCAAGATTCTTATGTAATTTTATTATAATTTAATATTTTGCGTGATAGAGATTAAAATTCATTAATGGAAGAGTTATATAGTTTAATTTAAATAATTTCTATTATGAATAAATTATGATTTATTTTATTAATTTGAATTCTTTATTTTTAGAAATTAATCTAAAGTAACTAAATTATTTTTATGAATATTTAGAGTTAAATTAATTAATATTTTGGTAAATTTTATTATAATTGGTTATTTTATATTTTTATTTTATAATTTAAATTAAAAATAATTAATTAAACTTAATAATATGCTGATAAATAATATTTTTAAATATTTTTAATAAAATATATTTAATTTTAAAATAGTCGCCGCGTCCAGCCCGTTCCGCCGCCGTCGAACTGTCAAGCCTAGAGGAGAGAGTCGCCGCTGTGCTGTCGAGAAGAGAGAGCTTGCACAGAGAGGGAGAACTTGCGAAGGACGGGTTGCTGCCCAGTGCCCAGAGTCACCGCCATTCATGCCTTGCCATCGTCGTTCTGCCTTCCATCAAGCTCAAACCCTCACTGTTCGTGGAGCTTGTTGCCGTCGCCCTTGAAGCTGCTGCTGTTGCCGTCACACGCGACGCCACCGAAGTTCCCCCTCACCACCGTCAACGCCGATCTGAGCAGAGGAGAAGAGGAAGAACAACGGGAAAGGAAGAGAGTCATCCCCGTCACCACCGTCGAGCCACACTGACCGCCAGCGAAGCTTCTGTTGCCGTCGTTTACAGAATGGAAGGGAGTCATCCGCAACCGACACTGCTGCCTCACCACCATTTTTTTCTGTCCCCTTTCCCCTGTTCTGCTTCTACATTCCCAGGTCACTTACTGCATTTTTCTTTCAATTTTGTTAATTTTGCTTAGTTAGACTTAGTTAAATATGCATGTTGTAGTGGATTCTAGGTTGTTAGGTAGGCTGAACATAGTTTGTAGAAGAATTAGGTCTAGAAAAGTTTTACTGTTATGAATGTGTTTGGAATAAGTTTTTGTGAATTGTTTATTGAATGATCATGAATGTTGTTTGATGCACTAGTTATCTATAGCTTACTTTTAAATGTGATTGTTGTTGCTCATGAAACTATCTCTTTCTGATAAAAGAAAAAATCTTATTTAAGAGAGATAAGGGAATACAAGAAATTATAGGATAAGGGATCCTCCTAAATAGAAAAAGAAAAGTAAAAGAAATAAATGTAAATGAGTGAGCATCATCAAATTTCATTGGAGTAGAGCTTGTTAACAATCAATGTGCTTATGTGTGAATTAGAAAAGAAAAGAAAAAACAATGTGCTTATGTGTCAAAGCCTTATGGAGTAGGTTCAACCTAAGTCAAATTGTACCTATATGGTGGGATTATGCACTGTTTTGCTTTTCATGGCATGGCCAACCATTTATTTATGACCATGTATTTGTTTGACAGGATTTAGTGATGAAACTCTGCAGAACTACCACTGCAATTTAGGTCCAGATGGTAGGCGTAGGGATGCTGATGAAAGGGCTGAGCTGTGTAGAAGAACAGTCGAATTTGTTGCTACTAAAGAATTTATGGTTAGTTTCTTTTTAAACTATACAAGTTTTTTCAAGATTAGTTATAAGAAAATCTTGATAATTATGAATTATGATGGTAACAAAAAGCAGCTTAGCAATTCTGATCATTCTTAAACAAGTTTGATGGAATATTACTTGGTTTAAATATCAGATCACAGATCTAATTCAAAATATTGTGACAATTTGACGTTTAAATGTACGATACTATGGTTTGTTGGTGCTATTTCTACCTGATTTTATAACTACTTGTTTTTGCATATTGAATAAAGTTTCTATTTTCTTTTGTAACACTGGATTGATAAAGTATGCATATGATGAATTATATGATTGAGTCAGTTATTTTATGGCTCTAAGCTAAAATACAATATAAGAAGTTTATGCTTCAAGCTGGAATAAAGGTTTCTATAATTATTGCTTATTTCATATCCAGAGATGCTTCAAATGCCATTAGTTGATGCTTGTGCTTTTGCTTGATGCTGCTCACTGATTTTAAAGATTCTGCTCATTGTTTGGTCTGCCTTGTATGCTTTCTCTATGGATTGGTCTTAAATTTATAATTTTTTCATGTTGGTAGTTTTTTTTCTGGTTTTGATCCCTGTGGACTTGTGTTTTTCTATGCTGACAAGGAAGGTGGTTTTTGGATTTTAAGAAAAAAAAATGGGGTTGATTTTTGTGGTTTTCATGGGTTGTTGTTTGGCATAGAGTTGATGGCAGCATGGGAACTTATAATGAGGGATAATTGGTTTCATTGAAGGTATGGAATCATTGTGAGAAACTTTATGGTGATAGTTAGCTGGAGTGGATATTTGTTCCTGCAAATGAGCAGGTAGATTTTCTCATTGCTATATATTAGTTAGCAACAACAACAACAACAACAACAAAGCCTTATCCCACTAAGTGGGGTCGGCTACATGAATCAAACGACGCCATTGTGCTCTATCATGTATCATGTCTACAGAGAGATCATCTCTGCCACACTCAGCTTATGTTCGTGCTCCCCTTTAGCCGCCCAACACTCCGTACCATACAGCATACAGCATAGCCGGTCTTATAGCGGTGCAATAGAATTTACCTTTAAGTTTTAAAGGCACTTTTTTGTCGCATATAAAACCAGATGCACTCCGCCATTTTGACCAACCTGCTTGGATCCTATGATTTACATCCTGTTCAATTTCTCCATTATCCTGTATGATGCACCCAAGATACTTAAAACTTTTAACTTTTCGTAGGATGTTTTCTCCAATCTTCACCTCTATATTGAGGTTTTCCCTTCTCAGACTGAACTTACATTCCATATATTAGTCAGCATTGGACTGAAATTATTTAGTTATTATTTTTGTAACCTAAATGAATGTATGAGAAGTGACTCATTCATTCCTTTTTAACCTAGCCAAAATTTCTCAAGAACACCTAAATATGTGCAAGAGAAGTGTGTCGTTCATTGCTTTATGTGTATATGTCTCTGTAGATATATATCTCATTTAGTTACACAAACTTTTGTCATGAACTTTGTATGAATGTTTTTTGGCTTGTATGCTATTAATTTTTTGCTGTGTTGTTACTATTTTATATTACCAGGAACCCTGCTAGTAATTCAATGATGCTCCTGTTTTCTAGTTTGTTGCTTTGGCCTTTTGAGGTTCCTCATTGTATGACAAGGTTCTTTTGTGATGAAAATAGGTCTCGATCGTTTATTTTAAAAGAAGCACCACTAGGGATATTGGTAGCTTTTATGGCTGTGATGGAGCCCTTTTGTCATAGTTTAAGGAACACTGATATTCGCAATTTTTTAATTGTTTATTGAAATGTGTAGAACATGCACTTGAATTGTCAATTCTTGATAATTTGCATTCTTGATTGGCTAGTTTTGAACTTTGAGAATAGATTCTTAAAGAATTAGTTAATTTTAACTTGTAAGTTCTAACTTAATTTTTACTCTGATGAAGATAGTGTTATGTGTTGTTTTTTAATTTTTATTTTCATTGTTCATATTTGCAGGGATACAAAATTGATGCCAACATGTAGACTTTATATTGACCGAAATATGCTAGAAGAGTCAAGAATTATAAATTCAATATGATACAATTTTATGTTAGGAAAAAGTTGTATTTAGTTGAATTTGTAAAACTTATTTTATTGTAAAAGAATTTAAATGACATGTAAGATATTTTAATTATCTATGTAATTATATATTATATAAATGTTGAGTTAGCATGTTTAGAAAATTAATTGATAATTTGATATATCAATTATTTAATTAAATATTTTAAAAGAAACTTTCTATTTTTGTAACTAAAAGAATAAAAAAATGTTACAAAAGTAAGTAGTATTTTGTAACAAAATATTATGACACAAAAATCTAAATTGTTACGAAAAATATTTTAAAGATAAAAAAGTGTTGCTACTTTTGTAACAACTTTTGGTTTTTATATTAAAAAAATTTGTTACAAAATATTACTTTGAATTGTAACAGTTCTATTTTTTGTTACAAAAACTTTTTGTAATGAGACATACTGCAACAGCCCCCTTTTCTGTTACAAAATCCTTTTGTTTTTAAATTCTAACTTTTTGTAACAATTTTTTTTGTTACAAATATTGTTTTTTCTTGTAGTGTGCGGAATGGACATTCACAACTCAATTTCACCCAAACACCCAATTTCTCAACCAAGAGTGTGAAAACTAAACATGCAAAAAATTAAATATCAAAGCAATAAAAGTCAAAGTAAGGAAAATTAAAGTGCAAGAAACCTCTTGGCAAGTGATTGAGAGCTAAGGTTACCTATCCTAGCCATTGACCACAAACACATGATGATTATGAAGAGTTAATCCTACTTACCCTACATCGAGGATAAGTCAAGTAGGCATAGTTGATTTCAATCCATAAGTCCTATGTCAACACTTAGGATCACATAGAGTCAATGGAGACCAAATCTACTAACTACTCTAATGTATCAAACAAGAATGGACATCAATGACTCAAGGGTCACCAAAGTCATCAATTTCAAGCCAAGAGTGGAGAAAAACTATGTAAAAACTAAACCAAGCATTTTATCAAACACTTGGTGTGCATGAAATTAAAACCAAATTAAATTACAATGAAAATAAAATCTAAAATACCAAAAGCAAGAAAATCATAATAACAACTGAAGAAAGCAATAAATGAACATAAAATATAAATTGCATTAATTGAAAGTAAAATTAATAAAGAGTGTTCATAACATAAAAATGGCAAGATAAGGAAATAACAAAGGAAATGAAGAAGAACAAAGATGCAATAACAATAAATGACAAGGAAAAGTAAATGAAACAAGAATTAAAAGTAGGAATTACAAGAAATTAAACTAAAGAAGTTCTAGAGAGAAGGAGGAGCTTCTCTCTCTAAAAAATAAACTACATGATGTTAAACTAACCCTAATTGCTCCCCCCTTCACATGGAAGGAGGCTCTCTTAGATATAGCACTCAATCAGCTTCAGAGGGTCCAAAGTTGGACTCTGGAGGCCCAAAAATCGCCCCCAGCGAATAAATAAGTCACGCGCTGGGACCTGTGCGTACGCACAGATGTGAGCGTATGCACACATGCTGATTTCTTCTTGTGCATACGCACAGGATATTGTGCATATGCACACGTGGCTTAGTGGTTTTTGTGCGTATGCATAGCAGGTTTCTGTACGCACATGCCAGTGTATGCTTCTCCTTTGATTTCTTCATCTTTTCTCCCAATTCCATGCTTCTCTTCCACTCTTATCAAGCCATTCTAACCCATTACACCTGAAATCACTCATCAAAAAACCATCAAGGCATCGAATGGGATAAAAGTGGGATAAAATTAATCAAATTAAGTACAAAATAGCATGTTTTCACATTTATGCACAATTTAAGGAGAGAATACAAAAGTTTGCTATTTGAATGAATAAATATGGGTTTATATGATAAAATCCACTCAAATCAAATCAACATATATCGTCAAATATGGATTCATCAATCTTTATACTTGCATTCTTTGTAATATATTCTTTGTAATATATTATTCTGATCTCATGTAATCAAGAAACAAATTTAAGTGTATTTCAAGTGATTTGGAGTGTAATTGGTTTTCTTTTTTATAGGAGATCTATTTTCCGAAAAAGTGACTTTTAAAGACCTTTCTTAGGAGAACAAAGAAATTTTTAGAAGATTTGGTGCGGGAATTTGTGACTTTCACAACTGAACCGACAAGTGCACTGGGTCATCCAAGTAATACCTTAGGTGAGTGAGGGTCGAATCCCACGAGGATTGCCGAACTGAGCAAGCGGTGGTTATCCTGCATATCTTAGTTAGGCGAATAAAAAGAAGATTTGATTGTTGTAAATGCATAAATGAACAATAACAAGAACGATAAATGAATATGGTAGAGACAGTGATGAGATGTCAGCTAAGACTTCGGAGTTGCGTCCTCTTCTGTATTAGCACGTCATACTCACTATTCCAATGATGAATGATTCCTTCAATGGTAAGGCTGTAATTGATTAAGCCATGGGTCATGGTTATTAATTTCCTCAGGTCCAGACCAAACATCCAAACGGACCAGATCAATTTGGGAGAGAGTGAAGCGTGCACAACTGAATCCCTTTGTTGATCCTACTCAAAATGCCACAAACAAGGTCGGATCTTCCGGAAAGATTTACAAAAGATTTAAAAAAGATTATGGAGCGAGATGGTACAAACAAAAGATATGAAAGATTGGAAAAAGATTTGAAAAAGAATTGAATTTTAATTAGAAAAGATGAGATTGGAAGTTGAGTTATGGAAAAGATATGGTTTAATTTCAAATAAATTTAAAAAGATAGTGATATGAAGAGAAGATTGTTGAAAAGATATGGTTTGATCAAGTCAACCCCTCCTTCCCTTCCTTGGAATCCGAATGCATGGCTTGCCTCCTTATGGGCATTGAACACCCAGGGAACCCTCCTGGTGGCGTTCAACGCCAGCTCATCTTCCCTTATTGGGCGTTGAATGCCCAAGGAACCCCTCTAGTGGCGTTCAATGCCAGCTTTTTACTCTATTTAGGGCATTGAATGCCCAGGGAACCCCCTGGTGGCATTCAATGCTGTGGCGTTCAACGCTAGCTCCTTTTCCCTAAATGAGCGTTGAACGCCCAGGGAATCCCCTGGTGGCGTTCAACGCCATGCCATCACTCCATTTTGGCCGTTGAACATCCAAGCAGCCCCCTTTGTGGCATTCAACGCCAGCCATTCTATCCTTCATGGGCATTGAATGCCCATCCTTCTCCTTGTCTGGTGTTCAACACCAACAAGGAATCCTCCTCCAGGTGTTCTAAATTCATTTTTGAATGTTCCTGTTTTTAATCTAGGTAAGAATAAGTAAAAGAACTAAAAACAGTAATTTGCTACGTATGGTTGGATTGCCTCCCAACAAGCACTTCTTTACTGTCACTAGCTTGACGTTCCTACTACTATGTTAGCAGTAGAGTGGAGCTCTCTTGCTCCAGAGTATCCCCTAAATAATGCTTGACCCTCTATCCATTTACTTTAAATCTTTTCGCAAAGTTTCTGTCTTGGAGCTCTATATGACCGTAGGGTAAGACATTAGTGACCAAAAAAGGTCTTATCTACCTGGACTTGAGCTTCCCAGAAAAAAGCTTGAGTCTAGAATTGAAGATGAGAACCTTCTGTCCCGGCTCAAAGACTTTAGAGGAGATCTTTCGATCATGGCATTTTTTAGCTCTTTCCTTGTAAATCTTTGCATTGTTGAATACAGCTTGTCAGAATTTATCCAACTCATTTAATTGGAGTAGTCTTTTTTCTCCTGCAACCTTGGAACCAAAATTGAGGAATCTGGTTGCCCAGTATGCTCTGTGTTCCAGTTTCACTGGTAAGTGACAGGCTTTCCCATAGACCAGTTGGTAGTGAGACATCCCAATAGGAGTCTTGAAAGTTGTTCGATATGCCCATAGGGCATCATCCAGCTTCCGTGACCAGTCCCTCCTGGAGGTGTTGACAATTCTTTTCAGGATTCTTTTAAGTTCTCTGTTGGAGACCTTGGCTTGCCCATTTGTGGATGGTATGAAGTTGCCACCCTGTGGCGAACACCATAACAGTGCAGAACTGAGTCAAGTTTTCTGTTACAGAAATGAGTGCCTCCGTCACTGATCAGTATCCTTGGGACCCCAAATCTGCTGAAAATGTACTTTGGGAGGAATTTCATCACCACTTTTGTGTCATTGATAGGTGATGCGATTGCCTCAACCTATTTAGACACATAATCTACTGCCACAAGAATGTATATGTTCGAATATGAGGATGGGAAGGGGCCCATAAAGTCTATTCCCCATACATCGAATAGCTCAATTTATAAAATTCCTTGTTGAGGCATCTCATGATTATGAGGGAGATTGCCAGCCCGTTGACAACTGTCACAGTTTCGGACAAACTCTCTAGAGTCCTTGAAGAGTGTGGGCCAGTAAAAGCCGCTTTGAAGGACCTTGGTGGCTGTACGCTCACCTCCAAAATGGCCTCCATAATCTGAGCCATGGCAATGCCATAGAATTTGCTAAGTCTCTTCCTCAGAGACGCAACGACGAATTATACTGTCAGAGCACCTTTTAAAAAGGTATGGTTCATCTCACAAGTAATACTTAGTATCATGGATGAGCTTTTTAACTTGCTGTCTATTGTATTCCTCTGGGACGAACCTTATTGCCTTGTAGTTTACAAAGTCAGCAAACCAAGGTGCCTTGCGTATTACAAAGAGTTGTTCATCAGGGAAGATCTCAACTATCTCCGTAGTGGGAGGAGACGTTCCTGCTGCAGGTTTAATCCTAAACAGGTGGTCAGCCACCTGATTCTCGGACCCTTTTCTGTCCCTTAATAAAATACACAATAACATGCGCTATATTCCAACAAAGGTTTTCCCTAACCATATCCATTATCCATATTGTTATTTGTTAAAAATTGCTGCTAGACCCGCCAAAGTTTTCCTTTAAGCCAAGAATTTTTTTATTCCTCCTTCTCTCGCTACAAATAATCATCATAGATATTTTGTGTTTGTTTGCTTGAACTAAATATTGGGTTTGTTTGCTTGCTATTAGTTTTATTCCTTAACTGAATCTTATTAGTATTTATTTAAGTTTTTTTTATTCTAGTGCTTTTGATATTTGTCTTTTTGCTATTGTTGCCGCTGCCACCTCCCTTGGTTTGCTTCTGCTGTGGTACTGCTATTGCTTCTGGGGTACGAATTTAGTTTCTGCAGTGCTAAGTGACTATTTTATTTTAGTTTAATTTTAAAAACTTCGACAGCTTCTATAGAGGCAACTAAGCTAATGAATGTTAAGTTGTTATTACTTATTTGTTTTGTAATAGAACCTCTAAAATAAAATCACAAGTGGAATTTGTTTTAATTACTCTATCATTGTTTTAATTACTTAGCTTGAATTGCTTTTATCATTAACAATTTTTGTTATGAATTTGCTAAACTTCAAAACAACATCCATTAATTTGTTATTCATTTTATGTGTACTAGTAAAGTGCTTTCCCAAGGCACTCACTTCAAGGCATTCTTTAAGAATTGCTAGAAGTTAATTTTCTTTATTACTTGTTGTTAGTTATCTTCAAAGTATTTTGGAGGCTGGAAAAATATTATCTCTTAAGTAGTTAAATAGGAAGCTAGATTTGCCATTAGCGAGACTAATATTAAGGACTTTAGATTAGGAACTTAGCTATCTATTTGAAATATATAGGTTTTCGCAGCGGGAATTCCTCCAAGGGAAGAAATTCAATGCCCATGTAAAAAGTGTTCTAATAGTCTTTGGTTAAAGAGAGATGACTTGTATAACCATTTAATATATCATGGATTCATAGAAGGTTATAAGCAGTGGTTTAATCATGGAAAATCACTTGTTGCTATGGATGTTGATAATAACACAGATGGTGAATATAACTGTAATGATAACATTGATGAGCAGTTACATGATAGATTTAGAGATACTACACAATTTGATGGACAAAATATGGGGACCAATGAATGTGCAAAAAAATTTTATAAATTGGTGAACGAGGAAAGCCAAGAACTATACCTTGGGTGTAAAGGATTCACAAGATTATCTTTTACCATCCATCTTTACTTGTTAAAATGCTTGCACGGTCGGAGTAACGCGTCGTTCACTTCTCTATTGGAATTATTGAAAGAAGGAATGCCATATTTAAATATTCCTACTTCTTTTGATAAAACCAAGAATATGATGAAGAATTTGGGACTTGACTACCAGAAGATCGATGCATGTCCCAATGACTGCATGTTGTATCGAAACGGGCATGAGAACGATGCATCGTGCCATGTCTGTGTAACATCTCGTTATATTGGACATCCTGTTGTAGAAGAGGATGATGTAACGTCGTCTAGAAAGCCTCATAAAGTTGCTACGAAAACTCCTAGGCATTTCCCTTTGATTCCCAGACAACGAAGACTTTTCATGTGCACAAGGACGGTTGAAGCTATGTCTTGGCATCATAATAAGCGTGTTAAAGATGGATCATTAAGGCATCCTGATGATGGTGAATCATGGAAAGTATTTGACAATCGACATGAAGATTTTGTGAAGGAGCCTCGTAATGTGAGACTAGGCTTAGCAAGTGACGGGTTCAATCCATTTCAAACTTTGAGCAGTACACATAGCACATGGCCTATTGTTCTGATGGTGTATAATCTACCCCCTTGAATGAGCATGAAGCCTGATTATTTTATGCTCTCTTTACTCATTTCTGAACCACAATCACCAGGAAATGACATTGATGTCTTTTTTCAACCGCTAATTGAAGAATTAAAAGAATTGTGGGAGTCAGGTGTAGAAACATATGATTCTTCAGAAAACAAAACATTTAACATGAGAGCATGTCTTTTATGGATAATTAATGACTTCCCTGCGTATGCTATGTTATCTGGTTGGAGTACCAAGGAAAAATTGGCTTGTCTGTGTTGTAATGATGAGACTTCTTCTATCTATTTGAAACATAGTCACAAGACTATTTATATAGATCATCGAAGGTTTTTACCCATGAATCATCCGTGGAGGCATAACAAAAGATCTTTCAATGGAAAAACTAAATTTAAGTCTCTACCCCAGTTGTTAGAAGGAACAACTGTATTTGACATATTGCAAGAGGTAGATAACTCTTTCGGGAAGAAGCAAAGGAGATCAAATAATGGGCTATCAAACTGAAAAAAGCGGTCAATATTTTTTGAATAACCATATTGGAAGTACAACATGTTTAGAGATAACCTTGATGTCATGCACATAGAGAAGAACATAGTTGATAGCATAATAGAAACTCTTTTGGATATTCCCGGAAAAATAAAAGATCATGCAGCAGCTCGTTTTGACTTTAAAGTCATGGGTATCAGGAAAAACCTTAAGCCGAAAGATATGAACGATGGAAGAAAAGCTTAGTTAGCAAAGGCATACTTCTCAATGACTCCAGCAGAGAAAACAACCTTTTGTGGTGTGATGAAAGTGGCCAAATTACTAGACGACAGTGCTTCCAACATCTCTCGATGTGTGCAGCAAATAGAAAAGAAGATTTCCGGTTACAAGACCCATAATGCTCATTTCATGTTACATTACTTGTTGCAAGTACCAATCAAGAGCATACTTCCTGACCATGTTGCCATCGCTCTAGTTCGATTATGCTCATTTTTCTGCCGAATATTTTAGAAGGTAATTAACTTAGTTGAGGTGGCAAACTTAGAAGCAGAGATTGATGAGACATTATGCCAACTCAAGAGGATTTTTTCTCCAAGATTTTTTGACATAATGGTGCACTTGCCTATTTATGTGGCAAATGAGGTGAGGTTAGGTGGTCCGGTTCAATATAGTTGGATGTACCCCGTTGAATGGTTTATGTGCACACTAAAATTATATGTTTGTAACAGAAGTCATCCAGAGGGGTCCATTGCCGAAGGATATTTGACTAATGAGTGTATAAACCTTTGCTCAAAATATTTGTATGAGGATATTCAGACAAGATTCAATAGATCCCTCGAAACAATGATGAGTGTGTTTCAGATGAGATGCGAACTCCCAAGTTGTTTCCAAACAAAGGATGTCCCTTGGGTGGAAAAATGGGAAATGTGTTCATCTTGGATGAAAAATCAGAAACACAAGGGCATGCATATATCCTGAACAACTGTGATAAGATCGAACTCTACATGAGGTATTTTGTTTGCTTGATTATCATTTGTTAGTTTGCAATTACAACATCGTACCTTACTAACAAATAAGAATATTTGATATCTTCAGAGAGCATGAGAGTCAAGTTAATGATACAATCCACACAGAATGAAATGGGAGAAACCCAAAGACCATAGTCAACAATTTTTAGAATGGTTTAAAGTTCATGCCATAAAAAAAGATGTGCCTGGTTAGACAAAAGGGTTGGCTAGAGGTCCAAATAGAGTTGCGAAAAGATTTTTAGGTTTTGTTATCAATGGGTATAAATTCCATACAAGGCACTGTGATGCGAGACGTAAAACCCAAAATAGTGGTGTCACATTAGAGGAATTGACTCCTAGTTTTGCAAGTGTGAAAGATAAGAACCCAATTAAAGCAAAAGTAACCTACTATGGTAGAATAGTTGATATGTTTGAGTTAGATTATTATGGCCAATTTAAAGAAGTCCTATTTAAGTGTGAGTGGTATACAGTTGCAAAAGACCACTTTAGTTTCTCATATTTGTATTTCGTAAAAAATGCTACCAAGAAGAACCATTTATGTTAGCATCTCAAGTAAACCAACGCTTTTATATGCAAGACCCATATGTGAGTGACAAACACTATGTTATGAAAATAATTCCGAGAAAATTATTTAGAATAAATGACGACCTTGAGTCTGATTCCCCCACAATATATGCAAGAAAGCCATGTGAACCTGAAATGATTCCATGTCTTCCAAATGATAATGGTGAAGTTGATCTAGTGAAGAATGATCTATGAGCTACCATTATAGATATGGCTCCAAACATGTTTGCCAAGCAACATTGTGAGAAAGACGAAGAAAGCGAATATGATGAGTACATGGAGGATATTGATTCCAAAACATCTTGACATGTGTTTATCTTTGCATTTTTTGATAGTATTTTAAATGAATTACTTTTGTTGGTTGTTTTGCTTATTTAGCTACTTGCTTGTGCTGATTATGTTTATTTAATTATAAGAATAACATTTTTTCTTCTTATTTCTTATGTGTGGAGAATGGAGAAAGAGGAGATCACCAAAAGCAAAAGAATAATTACCTTAGGTCAAAAGAACATGAAACAGAAAAGTCCAAAAAAAAATTCCTTTGAGGTTATGCAAGTCAAGTCAAGTGCTAAATTGCTACAACAATATAATATTAAGAGAGAGAATATCATGAATGACAATAAGAAAGCTAGGTTGCAAGCTCAAGGCCCAAAAGATCCAACCAGAAAATAACCCATCACAATAGTAGAAGATGCATTTGAAGAGCAAACTAGGGCTTTAAAAAAGAAAAAAAGGTCTAACCAAACTCACTTTTTCAGGAATGTGAGCATAACAGGAATAATTCAAAGGCTGCTGAAAAGAACCCCTAAAGTGGGAATGAGACAATGTTTCAACTTGAAAAGAACTCAAAAGCTGGGAATAAAAAAATGTCGAAGATGATACAATGGATAAAGATGATGCAAGTTCTAATGAGGAGGGAGAAGATACAAGTGAGTTGAGCATAGAATCAAACAGAAAAAGAATGAGTATTGACATGTATTTTAAGGTGCATGGGATTAATTTCGAAGACGGGGAAAATGAGGAAGATGCTACAAATATTGAGGGTAATGGATGATAAGCTAGTAATGAAGGTACTTTTTCTTATCTCCCTTATTGTCTAATTATAGCTTATATACTTTTCAATTAGGTAGAGTTAAAATTCTGTTATTCTAATTGGACTTAGGCACTAAAAAGAAAACTCGTGGTAAGTCCTTATGCACAAAACTTCATGCCACTGATTTTAATGATCGATGGGAGGTGGAGGTTTTACAAGGGCAGTCTATTGGTCCAACCAAGGAGGTTGTAGCTAACCTAGGCCAGTTTTTGGGTTCAACAGTTAGAAATCCTTGTTTTGTGACTTTGATATACACTAGTTGGCATGGTATGCCTGATAATATCAAGGAGGACATGTGGGAGTACGCCAACATATGTAAATATGCCTTTATGGATAGTTTATTTATTTATTTATTTGTTATGTTGTGTGTCCTAACCTTTGGCATTCTAATGTATTGTGTTGCATAACAAAAGTTCATTCTTCCAATAAATTCAAAGCCATGGGTCATGCGGGGATTTTGTAGTGCATGGAAAAAATATAAGGGTGAAATAAAAAAAGAACATTTCTTAAAGTACAACACAAAAAAAAGAAATGATAAAGAACCAACCATTAGAGATTCCTGAATTTCAGTTTCGCAAGCTAATTCGGTATCGGAGTCTTCCAGTTATCAAGGTAATGTTATATGTCTTCTATTTCTTTTAGCTATCCTTGATTTTTTGTGTGATTAGACTTGGTATTTCAAAAAAAGGTGATGTGATTTTCAAAGAGAAAGAAGATATGTCTGTTAAGAATAATAATATCTCTTTTTCATGTTTATATTTAGGCTATGTCTGTTAAGAATACTAAAAATAGGTCAAAGCAAACATGTCCTCACCGAATGAGATCCATAAATTTTGCAATAGTGCGAAAGCAGCTGGTAACATAACTTATTTTTTTTGTGATTTCTCCTTTATATCCATGTTATATTGTCTAGTTAGTATGCTTCATGTAATTTTTTCTCTTCATACTCTAGCGTGACTCTAAAGAGAACAATGAAGAGCCATCAAGGGCTGAAGTTTTCACAGCAACTCGTACAAGTAAAAATGGAAAAGAAATTGATGTTAAAACACAAACAACAATTGTGAGTTATTTTGTATTTGTATTTGGATTTGTACAATATAAATGCTAGATAGATTTGTATTTATATTAAGTTAATGTGACATTGTATTTTTTTTGTTACTTTCGGTAGAATGAACTTCAAAGCCGCATAGAGGCAGGGAAAATCATGAAAATGCATTTGTAGCAGTGCTTGAAAAGGAGCAACTAGGTCGAGGTCATTGTTATGGGGCTTTAGTTACAAGAAGCTTTTTTAGAAAGGATGAGGAGATTTGCCAAGTGAAGGTTTAATACAACGATAAGGTCTTATCATTAGAAAATAAGATGGACGGTGTTTGTGGTCTATTAAAGGTGATGTTGCACCAACTCAATCTTAGAATGAGTGACGAAGAGATAGCAGCCTTAGTACAAGCAACCCAAAATTTTCCTTTGGATGCCTTAAGTAGTAGACCAAGAAATACTCCCCACTCCTCCGAAGCAACTCACATTCCACCAACCGATGATGTAAGTAACTGTCCTAACCTCGTATTATTGTCATTCCTTTGATTTAGATTATAGAATTTAGTTTTTCATGTTGAATTTATGTTGCTGGCTGAATATGTACTGTTGGTTGTTGAATTTTTTTTGTAGTGTACTGTTGGCTGAATATGTATTGTTGATTGCTTAACTATAATTTGTTCTATGCTTTATCTTCTCATCTATTTGTTGGCCTTGGCAAGTTTCCTGACTCATTTCTACTTTTAGGCTGAATATGTAATGTTGATTGCTTAATTTGTTGCTTTGTCATGAGTATTTCTTTCAATTTCCTTAGATAAATAGAAAGAAACAAGTATATGCGTTCAATTCAATTATTACAGGAGCTAACCTTTTATTTTTCATAGTTTCTACAAAAATAAAGTATGCGTTGAATTAGGATAGGTATGTGATGGTGCTATATAAAAACATACCAAGGGGGAGCATATGGTTGTGACTTTGTATAGTGACTATTTCTTTTGTTTTTGATTTGTGTTTTTTGTTATAATGGCTGAATATGCATTATTGTGGGACCTAATTAAAGTTTCCTTGCCATTTTTATTTTTAATCAATTTGAATTTGGAATTGGATTTGTTGGACTTAATTAAAGTAGCCTTTATAACATGCACTAACACAAGATTATTTAAAATTCTGCAGGGCAGTGGTAAAAACAATGGAGCTCATAATGGATGATCACACTACTCATGAAATTTGATATTTTGTTGATATTTTGTAACTAAGTATATAAAAGTAGATATGTGACACTTGATGGGATTGCAATTCTTATTTACTTGTTATGACTTTACTTTTTGGTACTTTGTCTTCAAAGTCTACTTTTGTAGTGACAAGTTTTATATATATGTCTTTTTTTATGGGGAAGTTTATGTATATGTTGGATTAGTTTGATATAGATAATTATTTTGGTCTATGATTTTAAAATTATATATGAGTTTTGCACGAAATATTAGGAATTAAAAAAAAATTCTACCAATATTATGGCCACGCTTAAAAAGGGTGGTTATATCTTAATGTTGGGCTCAACAGGAACGTTTAACAAACGTGGCCATAGCTTGGGAACCGGCACACTTTAAAAGTGTGCCCATATCTTCATCTATTGGCACGTTTTTTAAGCGTAGCCGTATCCTTTTGTATTTATAAATAGCCACGCTTTAAAGCATAGCCATACATTTACCCTAGTGGCACCTTTAAAAAGTGTAGCCATATCTTTTCCTACCGGTACACTTTTAAAGAGTACCTAAACACAAACATTCTGGCACGCTTTCAAAGCATGGAGATATGTGCACTTATCGGTACGCTTCTCAAGCATAGCTATAGGTTAAGACCTATGGACACGTTTTTTAAGCATGGCAAGAGAGGAAAGCATGCCAACAAAAAAGTGTGCTGATAGATTTAGAAAAGCGTGGCGATAGAACAACCGGCATGCTGGCAGATGTGACCCTTTCAAAAGCGTGCCAATAACTCAAAAAGCATGGTAAAAAGCTATCGGAACGCTTTTTTGTACTTTTTGGCATACTTTAAAAGCATGGTAGAAAGTTTATTTTCTTGTAGTGACTAATCCATCTTGGAGATATGTTGCTTTACAAGTAATAAACAGAAAATCGTATTACCAATGCTTGTTTTGTCTGAGTACTTTTGAAAGAGGGAGAATTAATAGAATAAAGAAATATTTGGCAAAGATAGGTGGAGATACTAAAAAGTGTTCTAAAGCTCTTTATGATGTAAAAAAACAAATGGAAGGTTTATTGAAAGGAATTGTGATTGTAACTTGTAGATGAATGGTGCAGGTTGTTTGGTGGTTTTGTTCCATGTTTACAAAACATGGCAGTTCACATTCTTTGCCAAGCATCTACTTCTTCGGGGTGTGAAAGAAATTGGACTCTTTTTACTCCTTAAATCTGGGTAATATATGTTTCATACTTTCATTTCATATCATTAGATTTTGTGTAGTTAATATGTTTTGGGTAACGGACGAGGTTGTTGAGAAAGAGTATGATCTTCTTTGTAATGTTAAAAACTTACTTCGTGAGTGTTATAGTTTATTTTCTGATAATTTATTACAATAATTTTAATCTTTAATTTATTGCTAACATATTATATATTTCGTTAGATAATATTGACCCAAGAAATTTTAAATATGATATGTAAAATAAAAAGAAACAAATTACATAATATTACTATCTAATTTACATGCATGTTTGTAGTGTGATATGTTTAATTCTATCCAATAGATATATTAGGGCAAATACGTATCATTGATAAACAAGTAAAAATCTATAGTCAACTTTAATAATATTGTGTGAATTAATATTTGGACAGTACAAGTTTTTGGGAGAAATTTTTCACGAAACCAATGCAAAATTCTACCAATGGCTTGAGAAAAGAACACGTGATCATGTTAAAATCCAATTGTATAATGGAAAATTATCAGGTGTTCCGCTGTACTTTAACGGAACTCTAATGTTCTATGTATGAACAAGTTACCAATTCAGGATTTGTCTTTTTCTGAAGTGATTAAGTATGAGAATGTCCTTGAGTTAGAATGTGCAATGTCTATGGTGTCCAGCTAAAAAGGGTTGTAGTATAAATTGATGGAATGAAAAATAAAGTACAGATGCATTGTGGCTTCACAAGTCGAGTAGAAGTCTAATGGAAGAAAACTTGGAAAAGTGCATTTGTTTCCCTTAAGTTTTCTTTGGGGCATTTTGAGTGACGGTTGGTCTGCGTCTCCAAGTGGAGGTTGTGATGCGATGTTACTGGGGGTTAGATGGTATGCACTGCTGGAACAAAGTGAGGAATTGGTGTTTGTTCTAAGTAAGGTACAAAAGTTTATTTTATTCTGAAATTTTTGGCTTCGTGTGCTGTGTTGTTACGGTCGGTCGAATTAAAGGGCCAAAAATTACGGGGTGTATGATTGATTGGTGGGTTCTGTAGTTGGGGTTTTTATTTGTGACATAGATTTATAATGAGGCGGCGAAAGCAATTATAGATTCCCATTAGCATTGTGCAGATAGTTAAACATTTGACCGGTTAGTAATTCCAGTAGGAAACCATAGGAAAGATCGTGTATGTTAGGAAGAGGAGTGAAAGGCGTGGCAGTGAATTGCTGAAATGTTGGGTCCTTATAGGCATTATTTAGATAGAATGTCGCGGTGGTAGGTACTTGTGTGTGAATAACTATTAATAACATTCCAAAAACTTCATGTTAAGAAAGTTGTTAGTTGTAAAGTAGGAATTTTAGCAAGATATGTTAGTTGATTGTGTTGCAAGTTAGAGTGTAGTGGTTCGAGTGTGTATCATGGTTGCATAGATCTGTTATTTGTTTTTGTTCATGCTAGTGTTCTATACATGGGTATTGTTTTCTAATTTTCTACTAATCGATGTTATGGCTTAATTTTTTTTTCTTTCAGGAAGAGGGGTTGGATATTGAGATGGAGGAAGATGGCTACGATGGAGATTCTTTTAACGAAGCACCAGGTAATTTTAGCAAGTCCTCAGAGGCAAGTTTGTTAAGTGCAGAGGATGTGTTGAAGTTGGAGTTTGGTTGTCCAGAAGAGGCCACAGTTTTTTACGAAGTGTACAACTGAGCAAAGGGTTTTGCGATACGACAGGGGAAGAAATTGAAGAACAAGAAAGGGGAGTTTGTTAGGTACACGTATTAGTGCAACTGACAATGTTACGTGGTTTATGTCATGCTTTGTCCGCTCATAACCACGAGCTATTGCCCGGAAAATTTGTAGAGTACCTACCTTCACATTGAAAGGTTTTTGATGTTGATATAGCTCACATGGATAGCTTGAGGCAAGTTGGGATCTCGATTCCAAAGATATACGAGTCATTTGTCGCACAGGCTAGTGGGTTCAATCTCATTCCTTTTACTAAGAGAGACCTTTACAACGAGGTTAGGCGACAGAGGCTATTGCAAAATGGTGATGTTAATGGAGAGTTAAGGGTGTTGGAGGGGCTACCTATGCAAATGAAAAAATCTTCTGGAGGTATGAGGTCGGTCCAAGGCAAAACATGTGTCATATCTTTTGAAGTGATGGTCGTAGCCAGGATGACTATGACATTTTTTGGGAAGTTTTGGCCTTTGATTCCACTTATAGGAGGAACAAGTACAATCTCCCAGTGATTGTCTTTTCTGGAGTTAACCACCACAATCAAACTTGCGTGTTTGCAACTCCAATGGTCTCGTGCGAGTCACAGGCATCATTTGTTTGGGTATTGCGAACCTTCTTGCAATGCATGAAGGGCAAAGGTCCTACTGGGGTGATAACAGACGGTGATTGATCGATGAGGTTAGCTACTCAGGAGGTATTCCCAAGTGCCTATCATCAGCTATGTGCTTGGCATCTAATGAGAGGATATTTTATACGCTTTTTGGCATCATTTTCATATAGTTTTTAGTATGTTTGTTTAAGTTTTATTAAGTTTTCATAAGTTTTAGTGAAAAATTCACATTTTTGGATTCTACTTTGAGTTTGTGTGTTTTTATGCAATTTTAGGTATTTTCTGGCTGAAATTGAGGAGTTGGAGCTAAAGTCTGATTCAAAGGCAGAGAAAGCACTGCAGATGCTGTCAAGATCTGACCTCCTTGCACTCAAAAAGAGCTTTTATGGAGCTACAGAAGTCTAAATAGAGCATTCTTAATGGCTATGAAATTCTAACATCCAGAGCTTTTCAGCAATGTGTAATAGTCCATACTTTTCTTCAGAATTGAAGGCCAAAAACTAGCGTTCAACACTAGCCATCTGCCCTATTCTGGCGTCCAATGCCCAAAGGAGAAGAGACCAGCATCCAACGCCTAAAAATGATGCCTTAGCTAGTGTTCAATGCCCTAAAGGCCTCCTAGCACGTGGATCTCAATCAAGATCAGCCCAAACACTCACCAAGTGGGTCCCGGAAGTGGATTTTAGCACTAAAATACTGTTTTACCCTTCTTATGTAATCCTTAGTCATTAGTCTAGTATTTATTTGAGAACTATTATTCTTTCAGGGGATTCGAACCCAAACCTTTGCGACTTTACACGTTTACATTGTATTTTCTATCACTATAAGTTTCTAAACCTCCTAGGTTGAGGGAAGGAGCTCTGCTGAGTTTTATGGATTAATAAAGTATTAATATTTTATCTTCAATCCATGTTTGATTCTCTATTCTAAGATGTATCTTCGTTCTTCATCATTATGAATGCGTTGAACTGGCACAAGGTTATCTTATTCTACATGGGTTCAAAGTGAGTCTTTCATCGGACAATGATAAACCACTAGCTTGATTATACATCTCTTAGACAACCAATCCATGATTTCGTTGGGGACTTCTCGAGACATCAGTTCAGCTGAGGTATGGGGAGATTCAGGTCTTTGTGGTAAAGGCTAGCACCAAAGGCGCAACATTTGCTGATCCGAAAGATTTGACCTTGTCTGTGGCGTTTTGAGTAGGATCACTAAGGAGAATGGACTGCAAGAACTTCACCCTTAATCAGACTGGATCCGCACTAACCCTGGGGTTCAGATCTGGAGGAGCATTGGCGACCTCTCAAGAAATACGTTGATCACATACAGCATGTCATAGAAGAAATCATTCACAGTTGAAGGAGACAGTAAAACCGAATTGATCCAGAAGAATAAAGCATCTCCAAAGCCTTAACCATCTTCTTATCATTGCTTTCACCATCAATTGAGTAACATTTTCTTTAATTTACTTTTATGCACTTTAAACAACCATCCAACTTTTCTATCCGCCTGACTAAGATCTAAGAGATAACCCTAGCTCGCTTACTCACTCAGGTATTACTTGGACAACCCAGTGTACTTACTGGTTCAGCTGTGCGAATTTTAATTCTGTGCACCAAGTTTTTGGCGCTATTGCCGGGGATTGTTCGAATTTAGACAACTAATGGATTGTCTTGTTGCTTAGATTAAGTATTGTTTTTAATTTTGTTTGAGTCTTTTAATTTATTTTTTCGAAAAAAAAAATCAAAACTTTTTCAAAAACCTTTTCTTTTCTTTATTAATCCTGATCTCTTGTTTGAGTCTTTGTTCTTGTTCTTGTTTGAGTCTTTTTCAAATTTCTTGAGGCATTTTAAAAAATATTTTCAAAAATAGTGTCTTTTGTTTGAGTCTTGTGTCAATCTTTATGTTTAGTGTCTTCTTGTGTTTTTCTTTTAGAATTTTCGAAATTGGTATCTTTGGTTTTCAAAATTTTTAAGTTTGGTATCCTTTGAATGTTCTTTATTTTCTTTGAATTCTTTAAGTTTTGTTCTTAGGGTTTTTCTTGATCTTCAAATTGTTCTTGTTTTTCTTCTTGTTTTGATCTTTAAAATTTTAAGCTTTGTGTCTTTAGGTGTTTTTCTTTGAAATTTTCGAAAACAGTGTTTTAGATCTAAAAATTTTAAGTTTAGTGTCTTTTATTTGTTTTTCTCTTTCTTCATTAATTCAAAAAAAATAAAAAATATCTTTTCTATCTTTTTACTTTAATTTTCAAAAATCTTAACAAAAAATTTCAAATTTTAATTTAAAAATCATTATCTTATCCTATCTTAGTTTTAATTTAAATTTTAAATTTCAAATCTTTTCAAAATCAAATCTTTTCAAAAATCAAATCTTTTCAAATTACTATCTTATCTTTTTATCTTTTTTTAAAATTCAAAAATGTTATTTTATCTTATTTCAAAATTTAAAATTCAAATTTCAAATTTCAAATTTCAAATCTTATCTTTTTCAGATCTTTTTCAAATCTTTTTCAAATTTCTATCTTATCTTTTTTAATTTTAAATTTTAATTCAAATCTTTTCTGTCTTATCTTCTTTTAAATTTTAATTTTTAAAATCTTTTCAATTTCTATCTCATCCTTTCAAATTTCAAATTTTAAATTCAAATCTTTTCTAATCTTCTATTTTATCTTGTTTTTAAATCTTTCTTAATTAGTTACTTATTTTCTCTTTCTTCTTTTTCAAAACTTCCTAAGTAATTCTTCTCTCTTCTAATTTTCGAAAATATCTTCTCTCTTTCTCTTTCTCCTTTTTTGAAATTCATTAATTAGTTTTCAAATCTTTTTAGTTAATTAGCTTTAATTTTCGAATTTAATTAATAAATAAAATAAAAACAAAAATATTTTCTCTTTTACTTCTAATTTTCGAATTCTTATCCCTCTCTTTTCGAATTCTTTTTCTCTCATCTTCTATTTCATTCTTCTTTTCTTTCTTCTTCACATCTCACAGGGAGCCTCTGTTCTTGAAGATAGAGCTCCCATTCTTCTTCTTTTTTGTTTTTTTTCTTGTTTATGAGCAGGAACAGAGATAAAAAAAACTTTCTTTAATCCTGATTCTGAACCTGAGAGGACCTTAAAGAGGCGTTTACAACAAGCTAAAACACAACACTTCGGAAAAAACCTCTCAGAAAATTTCGAACAAGAAACTGAAGACATAGCAGCCGAGCCTAATAATGAAGGAGATGCAAAAAAGGTTCTTGGTGACTACACCATACCAACCTTTGATTTCTATGAAAGAAGTATCTCCATACCTGTCATTAGAGCAAACAACTTTGAGCTTAAACCTCAATTAGTCTCTCTAATGCAATAGAATTGCAAGTTCCATGGGCTTCCACCGGAAGATTCACATCAATTCCTATATGAATTCTTGAAATCTGTGACACTGTTAAGACCAATGGAGTGGATCCTGAGGTCTACAGACTTATGCTTTTTCCCTTTGCAGTTAGAGATAGAGCTAGGATATGGTTGGATTCTCAACTTAAAGAAAGCCTAGACTCTTGGAAAAAATTGGTCAATGCTTTCTTGGCCAAGTTCATTTGAGGAGCAAAATCAGAGTGGAAGTTCAAACCTTCAGACAAAGAGAAGGTGAATCCCTTTATGAAGTTTGGGAAAGATATAAGCAACTGATCAGGAGATGTCTTTCTGATATGCTCTCAGAATGGTCTATCTTAGGCATCTTCTATGATGGTCTTTCTGAGATGTCTAAAATATCATTGAAAAGCTCTGCAGGTGGATCACTCCACTTGTAGAAAATGCCTGCAGAAGCAAGAGAACTATTGAGATAGTTGTAAACAACCAATTCATGTACACTTCTGAGAGAAACCCTGTGAATAATGGGGTAGCTCAGAAGAAAGGAATTCTTGAAGTAGACACTCTGAATTCTATATTGGCTCAGAACAAGATCTTGACCCAGCAGGTCAATATGATCTCTCAACATTTGACTGGAATGCAAGCTACAACTGGCAGCACTCAAGAAGCTTCCTCTGAAGGAGAAGCTTATGATCCTGGCCAACCCAGCATGGAAGAGGTGAATTACATGGGAGAACCCTATGGTAACACCTACAACCCCTCATGGAGGAATCATCTTAACCTTTCATGGAAGGATCAACAGAAGCCTCAGCAAGGCTTCAATAATAATCAAGGTGGAAGAACCCAAAATAGGTTCAACAGCAGGCCACCATTCCCATCTTCTTAAGGGAATATGGAGACTCCTAAGCAGAGCCTTTCTGGCTTAGTCATTATAGTCTTCAATCTCTCTAAGACCACTCATAGTTTCATAACTAAAATAAAGTCCTCCATCAGAAATTTGGAGGTATAAGTTGGTCAATTGAGCAAGAGAATCTCTGAGACTCTTCCTGACACTCTTCCTAGTAACACTGAAGTGAACCCAAGAAAAGAGTGCAAGAACATCACCACAGAGGCTGAGGCCAAATCTGGAGAGGCTGAGATGGCATTGAACGCTAGTAAAGAAGACCTTACTAGGCGTTCAATGCCCAAACTGGCATACAAACTGGCATTGAATGCCAATAAGGAATACCTTACTGGGGGTTCAACACCCACACTGGCTAAGAGCTTGGCATTGAACGCCAGTAAAGAGGATCTCACTAGGCATTCAATGCCCAAAATGGCATCAAAGCTAGCCATTAAGGCAGACCTTACTGGCATTCAATGCCCAAACTGGAAAAGAAGCTGGCATTAAACGCCAGTGAAGATGTCCTCACTGGGTGTTCAACGCCCAAAAAGCTACAAGAGGTGGAGTTAAATGCCAGTAAGGGTATCCCTACTGAGCATTCAACACCCACTGATGAAGTTCCTATCCAAGAATTAAAGGAAGCCAAGGCTCATATAGAGACCATAGATGTTTCCTTGCATGCACTCCTGCAGTGCATAAGTTTTGATGAATACTCATCCTCTGATGAGGATGAGGACACTAGGGAAGAGCAAATTGCTCGGTACCTAGGAGCTCTTATAAAGCCGAATTCTAAGTTATTTGGTACAAAATCTTTAGAGGAAGAACCTCTGGTGCTTACCAAAGGCCTCAATACTTTGGTACAGCAGAAGCTAACTTAGAAGCTTTCAAATACCAAACGCTTCCTAATTCCTTGCACCATAGGCACCATGACCTTTGAGAAGGCTCTGTGTAACCTAGGGTCAAGTATAAACCTCATGCCATTTTCTGTAATGGAGAAGTTGGGAATCCTTGAGGTACAAGCTGCAAATATCTCACTAAAGATGGTAGACAAATCAATGAAGAAAGTATATAGCTTAGTAGAGGATGTGTTGGTAAAGGTTGAAGACCTTTACATCCCTGAAAACTTTATAATCTTAGATACCAGGGAAGATGAGGATAAATCCATCATCCTTTGAAGATCTTTCCTAGCCACGCCAATGCTATCATTGATGTAGCTAAGGGAAACTGCTTTTACAACTAGGGAAGGATCACATCTTGTTCAAGATGCCTCACCCCAACTCTCCCTCTAAAAAAAGAGAGATATATGTGCAACACTTAGTGTTCCAACCATCTATTTCAGTACAAAGCTTCACCAAGACCCCAATCATCAATTCTAAGTTTGGTGTTGGGCAGCCATCAATAAGCACTGAGAACAAAGGTACTAAGAAGAAAGTACCTAAAGGCTGGAAGGACAAGAAAGTCCCCACTAAAGGCCTCTCACCTGGCATGAGAGTTATCTTCATCAAGAAACCAGTCATACCACATGCAGTGAGTCGTGTCTTATATCTAGAGCATGTAGAGCTCATCCATGAGAAAACAGGAAGAAAGTTCACTATAAGGGGCAAAATTCTGAGCCATATCATTCTCCGTAAGGAGCTAACCATCAAGCTAGTGACGTTAAAGAAGGGCTTGTTAGGAGGCAACCCAACCTTATTTAGTTATTTCTATTTCCTCTAATTTCTTAAGTTTGTTTTTCTTTAGTTATTTGTTTAGGTTCATGATCATGTGAAAAAGTCAGAACAGAGACAGAAAGGTTCAGCAATGAAAACAAAACACTCTGGATAGAGTGTTTTGCTGGTATTGAACACCAACCAGAGGCCTAGCCTGTGCGTTGAACACCCTAATTGGCAGCAGAGCTGTCGTTGAATGCTAGCCAAAGGCAGACCTTAGGCGTTCAAATGCCCATGCACAGGGCAGGGATTCTGAATGCCCTAGCCTCTCAGGACCAGTGTGTCCCACAACATCTTTACCTACCCCACTTCTTCCCTCTTATTTTTACTCTTCCCCATACACTTTTTCCTATAAACCCTAGCCCAATGACATCCATATCACTTTCCCAAAACCATCATAACTCCCACTAACCCCCACCAACTTCAAAATCAAATTTTCCACCCATTTACCCCACCCATGACCAAACCCTAACCTAGCCCACTCCTATAAATATACCTTCTTACTCACCCTTCATACACACACTTCATACACTCTAAAGCCCCCTTGGCCGAATTCCTTCTATCCCTTCATCTCCATCTATTTTCTTCTTCTTCTACTCCATTCTTCTCTTTTTAATATTTTTGCTCGAGGACAAGCAAAGCTTTTAAGTTTGGTGTGTGAAAAGCGTTGCTTTTTGCTTTCCATGACCACTTATGGCACCCAAGATTGGAGAACCCTCTAGAAAGAGGAAAGGAAAGGCAGTAGCCGCCACCTCCAAATCTTGGAAGATGGAGAGATTCATTACCAAATCCCACCAAGACCACTTCTTTGAAGTAGTGGCAGAGAAGAAGGTGATCCCTGAGGTCCCTTTTTGGCTTAAGAAGAATGAGTATCTGAAAATCTGAAGAGAGATCTGGAGAAGAGGTTGGGAAGTCCTAACCAATCCCATTTAAGAGGTAGGGATCTTAATGGTGCAAGAGTTCTATGATAATGCATGGGTCACGAAAAACCATGACATTAGTGTGAACCAAAATCCTAAGAATTGGAGTACCATGGTTTAAGGAAAAATCTTGGACTTTAGTCCGGAAAGTGTGAGGTTGGCGTTCAACTTGCCTTTGATGCAAGGAGACCCACATCCTTACACTAGAAGAGTCAACTTTGATCAGAGATTAGATTAAGTACTCTCAGACATCTGTGTGGACAGAGCACAGTGAAAAAGGGATTCCCAAGGCAAGCCCATTCAACTAAGAAGGCTTGACCTCAAGCCTTTAGCTAAAGAATAGTTGGAATTCATCCAACGCTCTATCATCCCTACAAGCAATCGGTCAGAAGTGACCATTGACAGAGCCATCAAGATTCATTGCATCATGATTAGGAGTGAGGTGGAAGTACATGAGGTGATACCTCAAGAATTGTACAAGATAGCTGAAAAGCCTTCCACCAAAGCAAGGTTAGCTTTTCCTCACCTCATTTGTCACCTACGCAATTCAGCTGGAATTGTCATAGAGAGAGACATCTTCATTGAGGAGGACAAGCCCATCACTAAAAAGACGATGAAGCAAACTAGAGAGCTTGCACATGAGCCTGTGTAACCGCCTCAGCAAGAAATCCCTGGGATACCTCAAGGGATGCAATTTCCTCCTCAAGGCTATTGGGACCAATTGCATAATTCTCTTGGAGAATTGAATACTAATATGGAGCAATTGAGGTTGGAGCATCAAGAGCATTCCACCATCCTTAATGAAATAAGAGAAGACCAAAGGACTATGAGGGAAGAACAATAGAGACAAGGGCGTGACACTGAAGAGATCAAACACTACATTGGATCCTCAAAGAGGAGTAGTAGCCGCCATCACTAAGGTGGATTCGTTCTCTTAACCCCCTTTTCTTATGTTATTTTTCTATTTTCTTTTTTGTTTTATTGTTTGTTCTCTTGTTCTTATTGCATGATCATTTCTATCTATGTCCTAAAGTTATAAAATGTTCCACATATCTCTCACCTCACCTAAAAGAAAATTTTATTTGAAAAGAATTTAGAGATGCATGAATTTTAAGTTTATCTTTAGAATAGTTCAAATTATCTTGATATGGTGGCATTGCTTTTATTTCCTGAATGTATGAATGAACAGTGCATATTTAAAATTGAAATTAAGAATGTTGGCTCTTGAAAGAATGATGATAAAAGTGAAGTATTATTGGTAATCTGAAAAATCCAAAAAGCGATTCTTAAAGCAAGAAAAAGCAGCAGAAAGTAAAAAGCAATAAAAAGAAAAAAATTGCATGTGAAAAAAAAAGAGAAATAAAAAGCAGAAAAAGCCAATAGCTCTTTAAACCAAAAGGCAAGAGCAAAAAAGCCAATAACCCTTTAAACCAAAAGGCAAGAGTAAAAGGATCCAAGGCTTTGAGCATCAATGGTTAGGAGGGCCTAAAAGGAGTAAAATCTTAGCCTAAGCACTCTAAATGCAAAGTGTCCCTAACTATATGCTTATGGTGTGAAGGTGTCAACTTAAAAAAAGCTTGAAACTGATCAGTTAAAGTCGTGATCCAAAGCAAAAAGAGTGTGCTTAAGAACACTGGACACCTCTATTTGGGGATTCTAGCAAAGCTGAATCACAATCCGAAATGGTTCACCCAATTAAGTATCTGTGGCATTTATGTATCCAGTGGTATTACTGGAAAACAAAGTGCTTAGGGCCACGACCAAGACTCTAAAAAGCTGTATTCAAGAATAAAAAAGAACTAAACTAGGAGAGTCAATAATATCATCTGGATTCTAAGTTCCTAAGGATGCCAACACTTTTGAGTTTCAATGGATAGTGAGATACCAAAACAATTTAGAAGCAAAAAACTACTAAGTCCCGCTCATCTAATTGAAACTGAGCTTCATTGAAAACTCTGAGATTTATTGTGTCTTACTCTTCTTTTTATCCTACTTTATTTTTAGTTGCATCAGGACAAGCAACAGTTTAAATTTGGTGTTGTGATGAGTGGATATTTTATACGCTTTTTGGCATCATTTTCATGTAGTTTTTAGTATGTTTGTTTAAATTTTATTAAGTTTTCATAGGTTTTAGTGCAAAATTCACATTTTTGGATTCTACTTTGAGTTTGTGTGTTTTTATGCAATTTCCGGTATTTTCTGGCTGAAATTGAGGAGTTTGAGCTAAAGTCTGATTCAAAGGCAGAGAAAGCACTGCAGATGCTGTCAAGATCTGACCTCCTTGCACTCGAAAGAGCTTTTCTGGAGCTACAGAAGTCCAAATGGAGCATTCTTAATGACTATGGAATGATAACATCCAGAGCTTTCCAACAATATTTAATAGTACATACTTTTTATCAGAATTGAAGGCTTGAAACTGGCGTTTAACGCTAGCCATCTGTCATATTCTGGCGTCCAACGCCCAAAGGAGAACTAAAAGACTGTTTTACCCTTCTTATGTAATTCTTAGTCATTAGTCTAGTATTTATTTGAGAACTATTATTCTTTCAGGGGATTCGAACACAAATAAACCTTTGACACTTTACACGTTTACATTGTATTTTCTATCAGTATAAGTTTCTAAACCTCCTAGGTTGAGGGGAGGAGCTCTGTTGAGTTTTATGGATTAATAATGTATTACTATTTTATCTTCAATCCGTGTTTGAATCTTTATTCTAAGATGCATCTTCGTTCTTCATCATTATGAATGTGTTGAACTGGCACAAGGTTATCTCATTCTACATGAATTCAGAGTGAGCCTTTCATCGGACAATGATGAACCACTAGCTTGATTATATATCTCTTAGACGGCTTATCCACGACTTCATTGGGGACTTCTCGAGACCTCAGTTCAGCCGAGGTATAGAGAGATTAGGGTCTTTGTGGTAAAGACTAGAACTAAAGGCACAACATTCTTTGATCCGGAAGATTCAACATTATCTGTGGCGTTTTGAGTAGGATCACTAAAGAGAATGGACTGCAAGAGCTTTATCCTCAATCAAACTGGATTTGCACTAACCATGGGGTTCAGATCTGGAGGAGCATTGGCGACCTCTCAAGAAAGACGTTGATCACATGCAGCCTACCATAGAAGAAATCATTCACAGTTAAAGGAGACAGTAAAACTGAATTGATACAGAAGAATAAAGCATCTACGAAGCCTTAACCATCTTCTTATCATTGCTTTCACCATCAATTGAGTAACGTTTTCTTTAATTTACTTTTATGCGCTTTAAACAACCAACCGACTTTTTTATCTGCCTGACTAAGATCTACAAGATAATCATAGCTTTTTTCAAATCACAATCCTCGTGGGATCGACCCTGACTCACTCAGGTATTACTTGGACGACAGTTCACTTACTGGTTTAGTTGTGCGAAATTTAATTCCACGCACCAGCATCTATTGAAGAGTGCGACATCGAACGTGTGAAAACCTCAGTTCACGACTTTGTTTAGGCACTGTATGCTGGCTGACTTGGAGGTAGAGGATTTTGAGAAATATTGGGAAGCGATGATGGAGGAGTGTGGTGTAAGGGAAGTGGTGTGGGTAAAGGATATTTACAAGAAGAAGTCCTCGTGGGCCACAGTGTACATACGCGGCAAGTTCTTTGCTGGTATTAGAACAACCTCTTGGTGTGAGTCACTCCACGCAAAGCTAGGGAGGTTTGTGGAAAGAAGATACGACATCCTTGAGTTTGTAACGAATTTTTAGTGTTGTGTTAATTTCCTAAGAGACAATGAGGAGGAGCTCAATTTTTGATCATCGTATGGGATCCCAATACTTCAGACACAGTTCCCAGAACTTGAGAAGTCTGGTGCGATGAGGTTTACGAGGGAAATTTTTTCAAGATATCATGAGTGTCTTAAGAGGTGCGTTAGGGTGACCATATTGGAAAGCATAGAGCGTGAAGAGGGTTACATATATGTGACACAGAAGTATCGCAAACCACAGATGCACTGGAATGTACACCATCTAGCTACGGATAATTCATTCAGATGTAGTTGTCTCAGGATGGAGTCGTTTGGACTGCCTTATGTGCACATTCTAGCGGTACTGCTAAGGTTAGATATGGAATCGTTGCCGAAGAGTCTTGTCCTAAAGCGATGGTCGAAATGGGCAAAGAATGATGCTACTCATGAAAGCCTAAGTTGCCAAACTGGTGAAGCTGTTGCACTGTACCGAAGTCAGGTTGGTGCATTCCTCTAGCACTGTAAACGTTTTGCCAAAGTTGTATGTGTTAAAGAGGAGGACTTTAGGCATTATGTTGAAAAGGTTGTTCAAGACACGCATATGTTGGAAGAAAGGAGCATGCTTGAGTCCCATGGTACAGAAACAAGTAACATTGCCGGACAGGGGGAGTTGGTGAAGGATCCAATTGGTGTTAAGATGAAAGGGACAGGACGCAGCAACGACCCAGTGGGCATGCGAGGGGTAAAGCGGCGATAATGCAACACGTGTGGCTGTGTAGGCCATAGGCGAACTTGATGCCTAAATGCTGGACCTCCAACAGTGCCAGGTAACCTGGAGGTATCAACTCAAGGAAAGCAAGCTTCACCTGCACAGGTCAGTAGGCTTGTTATTGTGGTTTATTTTGACTTCAAAATTCATGCTAGAACCATTCTGTATTGTTTTTCCCACTTTAATTCAATGGTGTGTCAATTTCATTTTGTGTTCCTTTCGGTACTTAACAAGTGATAATAGTTTATGCTAGTTAATTTTATGCGTATATGTTTGTTGATACATAAATGTGGTTATCAGGTTGATGTGGTTTGTTAATTATAAACAGGATCAGAGAGTTGGTCCAATTGAATTACCAAGACAATTGACTTCCTACCCATGAAAGTATCATATGATGGCTGAATCAAAGGAGCAAGGTTGTATACGGGAACCGTTCGTTGGACACGTTGTTGCTGAACTTGCTTATGGTCTATATTGTTAGCAGTGGTTTGTTAGGGTCCATTAGACACTGGTCTATATTGTTGCTGAATTTGCTTGTGGTATGGTGTGGTTGTTGATTTTAGAGTCACCAAGTTGTTGTGTATGATAGTTATTGATGAATTATCGCACATTATTCTATAGTAATTGACAACGACTTATTATTTAATCTGATACATCACACTGGACTTGAAGAAATAGCTACTTATTAGTATAGACCAAAACAAAGTACTACATCTTATTAGCTTAGCTGAATTGTTATTTGGATTGCAAAACCTATGGCTAGGCAAGAATGTAAAGGCATGGACGCAAGAATGAAAGTTATAATCGTAGTCATGCTGCAGATTGATGTCATAAATCTCCTAATGATGAGCAAGTATAGAGCCTTCAAGATGTGATACATAAAAGTTTCTGTGTCAGATCTCGCATTGGTGATATGCTTAACCACACTGTGCATATCACAATACGTCATTATTTCAATCCGAGAAGGTTAGTAACCATGTTAGGAACAATAAAATTACTAATGCAGACGATATTTCAGCAGCAACCTCAAATATTTGACTAAATATATATTTTGTAACATATTGATGGATAATATACATCGTACCTCAATTAAAATAAGTCATATTACATAAGTATTCCACCTAAAAATCCGGAGCACAGATGCCAAAAAAAATATGTGAGATTACATGCTAATATTCCCTGGAACCAAAATGTGACTTTGCTACTATGTTGCTATCATATACCCTTCAACCCAGCCTTATATCAACTAGTCAAAAGGCATGTCATGATGGTCACCTAAATGACATCAGATAATCCACATGCATTAACAAATATTTCACAGCAGCAAATGGACTATCTGAATGTAGTTCCGTTACAGAGTCCACGTGTCTAGACAAATATTTCACGATAGCACATGAATTTGAACATAAAAGATGTAATGGTCAAAAAAGTGGGAGGGTTCAAAAGGCTAGCAAGATATTTCCGATTTTGAAGGCACGAAACTTCTCGCCAGCAATGCCATGGCTGTCAGGGTACCGAGGCAGCAGGGCCAACCAATGAGCTCCAAAGACTTTCAGCCATGACGTTAATGTAGCCCCTTAACTCATTCATTTTGGACCGTACTATGTTTGTAGCAATTTTCATTCTCACGGGGTCACTGTCTCCCTGAAAGAAACAACACGACATCAAAGTGAGACGAGTAAAACTCATGATACATAACTAATATTTTATGACTCTCAAGAAAGTCTACAGAGGTGGCACATACCATGGGTGAATTTATCTTGCCTGATATGGTGCCTTCTTGCTGCAACCAATGTAACATCCAGGCTCCGGTCTGGTGGCTGTAGAAAACAAATTAAGAGGTGTCAACACGAAATATACTTCTCTGTAGATGCAATATGGTGCTGCAGGTACTGTGAGTAAATCATGATAAATTTGGAAAAGCATGTACACACCTGCTCAACAAAGTTGGCATGGTATCAGGATAGATGAAGCTCCCCCAAGTTGTAGGATCTGGGTTTGCATGCATGAAGCTCATGACGTTTCTATCCATCACAAAGAGCTTGCCTAGAAGGTGGCACTACATATGCATTCGGAATAAAGTATTATCAGATTGTGCATGGTATAAGGGTAATCTCACGATTACAATAATCACAGTAGGAAAAAAGGTAGTGGGGTTTATGTACTTACAATGCGGCGCATGTTGGCCTCCCTGCGCTCCATACTCTAAGGGTTTCTGTCAACATCGAAGTCATACAATTTTGTGTCTTTGACGTCCAAGAATAGCAAGTACCATGCATGGGGGGTTCATATATGAGAACGAACACCTGCAGAATCATGGCACAAAACACTGACTTACATAACACTAGCATACAAAATAAAATACCACAACCACAATAAACCTTACATGGTCTAATCGATTGGTCTCATGCATCCAGTTGCGCTCAAACTTCCTTCGGATATCTGCTATAGGTTTATCCTACAGTACATCTGCGGCAAAGAAGGACGGCAAGAACCATGCTCCTGGTGACATGCTCTTCACAGATTGCCTAGACCCCAAGAGACACATCGTGTTGACAACCTGCATGAAAAAGTATAGGTTGAATCAAATACTGAACAAACGACTCACAACCTAGACTGCAAACTACTAAATGCACTGAATGTGGTTATTGACTTGTTGTATCGATTCCAAGCCTCATCAAAACTTACATCAATGAGTGGGGTGTACTCCTGACATAGGGAAATGAAGATTTTCCTTGGCATGCTAAATTCCACAAACTAAAAAAGAACTTCCCTGAAAGTTGTTCACACTATCAGTAATGCCAAGAACACATGATAAATTAAAATTCACATCAAAATAAGGCTATAAGGATAAAAGAAAGTACTCATATTCTTCATCTTTCTTGGGCTTCTTGAATATGTAAGTAGCTAGTTTACACTACTGCAGCGAAAGGTCCATCCCAGGTGTTGGTTTGAACAGTGTCTCAAACCACTGCAGTATATGGGAATATAAACGAAGAAAGTTGAGGATTGTGTATTCTATAAATGAGTTAACAAGACAATGTAGGAAAAGAAATGTACCGTGAGGATCTGGGTAGCAGCCGAAATCACCTTGTTGTTGTGTCGCCTTCCTCTTCCGCGAGTGCTTTGTCGGATGATGGATCTCCTATATGGTGGCCTGTTGGCAACCTCCGGCATTAGCTCCTTCATTTTTTTTCCATATGGATTTTGGTGTCCCATCCCCAGGTTTTGGGTCTAAATCCGGTACTATCACCGGCGTAGAGTTGAACAACCCACAAAGTTGTGTTGTAGATTCGAACTGGCTCTACGTCTCTAGATTAACAAGGTCCTGTGCATGCAACATGAAGGAAGTTGTTATCTTCAGGAAGGTTCCAACGATTGGAATTAAAATGGCAGGGAAAACTTGTTAAGAAATCTTTATGTACCTTGTCCTTGGAGTACACTGATAGCATGTTAGTATAGGCCCCTGCCATATTTATCACAGTGCTTGTTTTCTTGGGTATACCCGAAGGCCAGTGTAGACTATTGTCTTTGGCAGACCTCTCCATACTCGACCCACTGGTGATCCTTGGAGTTGATCTCGCCTCATCAATGAATAGATTGATGTCATTAGTAGGTGAGTTTGATGCCACCAAATCGAACAGCTAACAGTCCGGAGAAGGTATCTTTAGGATCCCTTTCCTTTATCCATTGCTCTGCCTTGTTGTGGCAACGTAGACCCAACAGTTCCCATTACTTGGTGGTCCAAAGGCTCTTGGACTGAGGCTGAATTGCCTGCCACGGGAGACGGATGCACACCTCCGACAACATTAACGGTGTCTCGCAGATTCAGATTAGACCTTGAAACCATGGCGAGGCAGTCGTCCGTCGTTTGCTCAAGGTGAGCGACAGCTAGTATTTGCACCAGCAAACCCTCGAATGAAGAAATTTTGGCCTCGAAGGCCGCAAATCATTTTGATATGTTATCCATCCTGTGCCGAAAATCCTGAAATCGAACAGTGAAACCAAACAATTGCAGTGAATGAAAGCACTTTTTAAAGTAGTTTCCCAATCAAAGCTTCTAAACAACCCATTGCAATATCGAAAAAATAAAGTAACACAAAGTTTTAACAAAGATGGGGTAAAATTTACAGAATGATGGAAGTTAACCAACAAAAAACATTAACATGAACCAAAGAAATAAAAACTTAACACTAAAAAGAGAAATTATTAAAGAGTATAAATGATTGGTAAGAGGGAGTCCCAAACATCTACAAATGTATGAGGAAACGAAAGAGGGCTTAGAAAAAATTTTGATTGTCCTCAAAACAAATTGTCGTTGCATAACACATGCAGTTAATGCAAGCTCTTTTAAAACCAATTGCTCAATCAAGTTTGCTTGTTAACAATCAGTTAAAATTTTTGAAAACTTAACTCGGACAAAGAATTAACAACTGGCTTAAATTAATAGAATCACAAAATTTAACCTAGAAAAAGGACTAACAAGAATTAACAAAATAAAAAAAATTGGCCTGAATAATAGAATTTATTAAAGGCTATACAAGATTTTTAAAAGGAGAATTAGAAAAGTTAACCAACAGATAGGACTAACAAGAATTAGTAAAATAAAATATTACCAACACTAACAGAAGTTATTAAAGGCCCAAGATTTCCAAGAGGGAGTCAAGACATCCACAAATATATGAGGACCCTAAAGAGGACTTACGAAGAAGATTCATTGTCTTTGACACGACTTCTCCATGCACAAAGATATGCAATGATTGAAAGCTCTTTTAAAAACAATTGACCAAACAAATTTGCTTCCAAGCAATCAAGCGAAATTTCAGAGACATTAATGCAGAAAAAGAATTGACAACAATGGGAAAATTAATTTTATAATCAGATAAAAGAAATCTAGAAAAAGTATTAACAAGAAACAAAAAAAATTCAAAACTAGCAAGCATAAGATAAATGATTAAATATTACTAACGATTCTTAAGGGGGACTCAGAATCAAATACAAATGTATCATGAACCTAAGCAGGACTAACAAACATTTTTCAATGTGTTCAAAACAAGTACTCATTGCAAAAGACATGCGGTAAATGCAAGCTCTTTTAAAACCAATTGCTCTATCAAGTTTGATTGTCAACAATCAATTAAAATTCTTGATAACCTACCCAGACGACGAATTTACAACAACGGGATTAAATTAACATAAGCAGAGAAGTTAACCAAGAAAAAGGACTAACAAGATTCACCAAAATAAAAAATCAATCTGAATAATAGAAGTTATTAAAGTCTAAACAAGATTTCTAACAGGAGAATTAGAAAAGTTAACCAGAAGAAAGGACTAACAAAGATTAGCAAAATAAAAAATCAACAAAACTAACAGAAGTTATTAAAGGACATACAAGAATTCCAAGAGGGAGTCGCTGACATCCATAAATATATGAGGACCCTAAGCAAAACTTACAAAGAATTTTCATTGTCTTCAACACAACTTTTCCATGCAAAAAGATATGCAGCAATTGCAAGCTCTTTTTAAAACAATTAATCAATCAAATTCTCATACAAGCAATCAAGTGAAATGTTAGAAACATTAACGCACACAAAGAATTGCCAACAATGGGATGATAATTTTTAAAATCGGACAATAGAAACCTAGAAAACGGGCTAACAAGAAATAGAAAATTCAAAACTAGCAAGCATAGGATAAATAATTAAAGACTACTTACGAATTTTGGGAGGGACTCAGAACCATATACAAATGTATCAGGAACCTACGCAAGAGTAAAAAAGATTCTTTACTGTGTCTAAAACAAGTACTCCATGTAAATACAGCAAAATTCCATCAAGATTCCCTTTCAGGAAGAGTTAACAACAACGGGAGAAAATTAATAATATCAGAAAAATTAAGTCAGACAAAGGATTAAAAAGAATCGGAAACATAAAAATTTAACAAGAATAAAAGGAATTAAATCACACACCAACAAATCCAACAGAGCAGACGATGACGGAGCCCTTCACGAAAGCAACGGATGAGTATTTTTTTTATTTGACACATACTTAACTTTTTTGGCTTGAGTGTGATCCGCGTACAGTGTAATGAGCAAGAAAAAAATGCCGTTTAACAGTGTTGGAAAATTGGGCCCGGATTGTATCTGAGTACATATTGCTTGGGCCACATTGTTGTTATCGCATCGCATCCTCTTTCAATGGGCTTATTTTTTGGGTCAGATGAGTAATGGAGAACTTTGTACTGGTAAACAATTTTAGCCTCAGTAAAAATGGTATCTTAGTAACATTGCCCAATGAAAAAAATTAACATTGCAAACAAGTTATCATAGTCCAGAATTGCACATAGCGATGACTCTTTCCATCCAGAAATATTTTTTGCAACTTATCACCCTATTATTAGCAGGTTTACCAATATAGTGAAGTTCAAGATCGCATGAGACTAAGAGAATCTGTCGATTGGAAATAGGCATAAAGATTTTGTTCACCTCTGAAACTACAAAACATGCAACTACCAAGTATTCACACCTATTGTAGGCTACACGGCATGCCGAAGTCGTGTTACCAACCTGTCCTAGATGTTTGACAACATGAACTGTGCCATTGTCAGCTTTCTCTGCTTTACCACCTCTTGCGCCACGTGATGGTGATGTCTCCTGGAGAGGTTTATGACAAAAAGAATGAAACTTCAGGGCCGCTTTCAATAATTAACAAGCAGAAGCATGTCTTGCAACCATTTAAATGAATTTAAAGGTACCATTTACGTACATTTCTGAAAAGTCAACTTACCACGTCTATCCTTAGTTCAAGGTTTACGGCAACATCATCGGCTTCTTTACCCTGCGACTGTTGCCCTTCCACGTCCAATATAGGGGGCCAATCTGTGCAGAACAATGGGACAAATCATAGTCAAAAGGCTTTTGTGAATATGTTGACTGAAACTACAAAGGCATACTCTTTTGACACTTACTCGTCCTCGATGAGTGTTCCTATATCTTGGGAATCATGTAAAGATGTTTCAAAAGGTTTCAAGTGCTTGTAACTTTTTCTACTGAAAGTACTCACATAATCATGTGCAACATAACACTTGCAAAGAATGTTTCCACTGGAGCTTTTATGCTAATGAGATTTTATGCCAATGTGCTTCTTACTTCCATTTGTTAGCGTCTGTATAGGTGTTCCTGTAGGTAAGGCCTAACAAGGTTTAGGTTATGCCCACTTTTTCATTGAGAAGGCCCAACGGTTTTGTCAATGTCTCCTTTCTCTAATTAGATTAGTCACAATGCTTCGTGCTATGAATACGTAGCAGCCGTTTTTTCGTCTTACATCTGGCCAATTGAATTAGGGGTATTGGATTCTTAGGTGTGAGCCTACTTTCATTCACATACTGGGGAAGGAGTTTAGCATTCCCGTTAACCATACGACTCACAAATTCATTCAACCAAAATTGTCATCTTACCCAAGGAAATAAGTTGCTTTTATAAAAAATAAATTGTATTAATTTTATCCATTTTAAATTTTTTGTGTTAACTAATATTAATTTTATCTCTTTTTTAAGAAAACTAATTTTTTTTAAAAAATATCCTTTAGTAAAAACTTTGTTTTTCATTCATCAAATTTTGCCTTCCAAAATATTTTTTAACAAATTATTTTTTATTGATTAATTTGTATTTATACCAAAATATTTTTAAAAAATTAATAATTAAATGAACTTTTTCTAAAATATCTTCAATAATTTTTTTATTATTAAATTGTGATTTCACCGAAATTTTTGTTTACAATTAATTTTATATTTTACTATTCATTTTCCGATGTGAATGTATATTATTTTAACTTTAAATAAAAAAATCTTACCACCTGTAACATATGTAACAATTAATATATATTGATATCTTAAAATAATTTCGCTAATATTTTTTATTTAATGTTAAAGTAATATATATTGATATCCGAAAGTTAATAGTAAAATATAACTATAATTGTAAACAAAAATTTTGAGAAAATCAAAACTTAATAATTAAAAAATTATTGAAAGGTATCTTAGAAAAAAAATGAATTATTAAATTTTTTTAAAAAATATTTTCATACAAAAATAATTAAATCAATAAAAAAATAATTTATTAAAGAATATTTTACTAAGTAAAATTTATTTACAGAAAATAAAATTTTTGTTAAACGATATTCTTATAAAAAAATAATTTATGTTTTAAAAAATGGATAAAGTTAACATCAGTTAACACAAAAAATTTAAAATCAATTAAAAACGACGTTTTTTAAAAGTTATAAGGGAGGAGATTGAACATTTTAAAAGTAAAGGGGAGGGGAGTGTCAGCATTGTATCTCTCAAGAGGGGAGAGTGAAATTTTCTCTATTAAAAACTATCTTTCTTAAAGAAAATATTAAAAACTAATTTAACATATTAGGTGTGCATGCTCATCTGCTGGTTAAACTAAAATATAACTAATGTCGTATGCGTTTACTAATTTTTAATGTTAGAAAAATATTAGCAAGCTTAACTCATCCACCAAAATTAGCCACAAAATTAGCTACAGGTACAAAATACATACTAACATGCACATACAAATTTAAACCTTACAAAATTATGCATGTATTTATATATAACTATATTCTTGGCTAATTTTAGTGGTCAGTTCGGATATATAGAAAGCTTTTTGGTTTTACAAAACAATATATACATCTAACTTTTTACGGATTTAAATATTCCCAGAAGAACTAGAAACAAAAATTAAAATTCTTAATTATTACTCTTTTTGTCAAAGATTTAAAAAAATTGTAATATTTGTTATTGGTTTTGCAAATTAAACTAAATTTATAATTTGCTCCGAAAGTTTAAGTTGCATAAATAGATCTAGATCATTGTAACCATTAATAAAATTATGTAGTACTCTCTAATGTAAATAAAAATTTTACTATCGAACTGGATAACTCTATGGCATAAACGATACTTCAACATTCTTATAATAAAATTTAAATTTTAGTATTTTCGTACCTAGATTAACTCTTTCTTATTTAAAATGAAGTAAATTGATACTTTATTATTTTTTATAGAGAAATATTATTTTTAATGCCTAACACCATCAAGAACAATATGAATTATTTATACGACTCTTTATCCCTTCATCTTATTTTGCATAAAGTTAATATATAGATGTGATTATCTTATTATAAAAAATAGTTATAGGGAATTAATATCTTGTTATTATGTTATAATATGATTTATTTATCGTATTAGGTAGAATTGCGTTAAACTAAAAAGTTAACCATAAATTATGATAATCGTAAAAAAATTATATCATACTAAAAAAGAGTACTAGTCAAGAGTTTTTGGATAGACTTATAAATATTTTTTTTTCAACTATTAGGTTACAAATAATTGTAGTACTAAGAGTTGATTCAATTTTAAAAATCATCTAATAACTCAGTTAAAAACTACAGCGAAAACCTTTTTGTCAGTCTTCATCTAAAAACAAGCATGTTTGGGATTAAAAAATAAAATACAAAATAACTTATTATTCATAACCTATTTTTTATATAAGTTCTTATGTCTTAAAGTTTCTTTTATTGAATAGAGTAATTAAATTATTTATCCATACTTTCCCATAAAACTACCAAAAAAAAGTATAATATAAAAAATATTCTTTAAAAAATGGCAAAAAAATTAAACATTATTTCAAAAACTAACACTGAAATTTAATATTATTTTCTTTTCAATAATTATGTATCTAAAACTGATTTTAACTAATATTATCGAATAATATTTATTTTATCAAAGTGAACTTAGCATACATTGTTAAAAACATTCTATACAGTAACATTCTACAAACACGACTAAATGTAACATCTGTAAATATGGTAAATTCTATTATCGTACATAAATATAAATACAAGATATATTCACGGTAAATTTTACAACTTTTTTTAGTTTTCTCTAACTTATTTAAAAATTTTGTAATAAATCGTACAATCAAATTTTTAGTCATCCTCAACTCTAACACTGTTTATCTATACTAGTTCTATTCAATTCAAACTTTACAACTTTTATTTTTACTTTTCTCTAATAATTTTGTAAAATTTTTCAAATAATATCTATTTGTATTATTCTTTTCTGTTATTCATAATGTTATTCATTATGCTAAATTCTATTATTATTTATCGGTACCACTTATAAAGAAAACAACTTTTACAACTTTTGTTGTCTTATGTCTAACATCTATAAATATTTTGTAATAAAATAATTTTTCCTATTTCTGTTGCCATTGGCAAAGACAAATCCGAATCAATTGAAGTATTTATTAAATTATTGGCAATTAGTTGCTAGATTATACTGTTTAACTATATTTTCGTTTAAGTAGTATTGTTAATTAATTAAAACTCAATTTACATTTGCTTGCTGCTATGCGGTTAGATCTGAATTCATTACATTTGTTTTTTAAATAACACTAATTTTTGCCGGACAATTAGTTTAGTTCAAATCTTTAATAAAATTATTCCAAAAATTAAGCATTTTGTATTTTTAAATAGCGCATCTTTAGGCGTATAGTTTAACTATGTTATTCGTTTACATTCTCGTTAATTTAATTTAGACTTTCTTATTCACAAATCACCTTGTGCTAAAGTTAATGTTAACCATTCAAATTCGGTGAAAACTAAATGCTAGCAATCATATTTTTGGTGGCTTATTACTAGGAAAGGAAAGCTCAAGTTCACGCCTTTATGATATCCAATTAATTACTACAAAATATATCAGATCGCACCACCTCTCCCCTTAATGAATGTCTTTACAAATTCAATGTCACTATGTCAGCCAGAAGCCATAATACAATCATTAATTACTTCTTTAAGGAGACACGATCCTATGTCCTCTTCAATGAGCGCGCCGCAACAACCTAACTGCTGCCCCTGTGATCTTAAAGCAATGCCATTTCATACTTCAATAACTCCTTCCTAATCCTTACTACAATTTCCTATTAATCATGCTGTAATTCAAGATCAAGCCACGTGATAAACAACTTAACCCTACTTCGTTCATGCGCAAGGCCCTTCAACGAATACTTCCTAAAACTCCATACCCTTTAGTATAATCATTCAACCGATCCAACTTGGCGATAAGGGAATCAGATTCCCCTGCAAAGCTGTACATGCTAGACTCAATGTTGCACCTATTTCAGTCTCCTGTCAACTTTGGCACTTTGACCAACTCATTCATCCACTCCAAACACGTATATAGACCACATCACATATGACACTCAACACCACCCAAACCACCACAACCTACTCAGACATGGACGATAGAATTTCACCATATTATTACTGTGTCTACCAGGATGGGTGCTTGAGATATACACTTCCCATGAAGACTTCCTTGAACAAATGCATAAGCACCAGTACTGCAGCTGGCAGAGGCATGACAATCTAGAAAAGGCTTTGGACGCATGGCTGGTCTACTTCGGAGGAGAGAACAGGGATGTTGGAAAAAAGCACATCGACGACGGCGAGGCGCCGGACCCCGTATAGCTAGATGATCGGTGTGAAAAAGAAAAGAATGCCTTGAGAGCCCTCCAGGCTAGGTACCATCAAGAGGAGATGGTTAGCCCACAACATACGGGATGTAAGTAGTGCATTGCTTTTTTATCATCAACATACTCAAATCCAAGCACATGTTATTTCTTGTTTTTTCTCGATAACGTATAACCTAGCGCCTCCTCCTCTACACATGTCATGCAGTTGTTCCGAACAAGCTGCTTAAGGATCCTCTAATACACGCCGGGATCATATCCTGGCTCGACAAGGTTTGTGACAAGCTTGACATACCGAACCCTATTTATAGGTGCCTAATGCAGACAAACCATGATGGACGCAGATGCTACCGTCACATTGTCTCTATCGTTCCCCCACCATCCTATGTGCCGTTGGTCATGGCTAGCCAGATCGCTTTCGATCCGGCTATAAGTTAGAAGGACGTTGCCCATCAGACAACTCTGTTCTCTCCTGGATACCTACATTCACGATTATAACTATGACATTGTTGACAAATGGAGGGCCAAATACATAGACATTGCAAGGCAAGTAACCACTTTGGAAGCTAGGGTCAAGCATCTCACCGACTGCAATGATGCCCTTGAAGAGAGGTTTTACTCGTAGGGGCAGGGAAGCCGAGGTAGGGGTTCTCGTGCCGGATCAACTAGTCGACGTGGCCGCTAGCGGGTAACTTTGCATCCATCATGTATCACACACGTTCCAGCTTTCTTCTCACTACCATTTTAACCATACTCTCTCTTATTACTTATGCCTTCTTCATCAGTCTTTACTCTTTACTTTCATTTTTGAGTAAACCACTGTACGAAAACATATGTGATTCTGTAACCAGGTAAGCCCTAAAAGGCCGCAAACTATTCACTACTTCCCTTTTTCCTGCTTGCTCGTAGAATACAAAACAAGAGTCAATGATCCGCTTACTCGTAAACTAATAAACAAAAAATCATTAGTATAGTGTCTAACTTATAGAATGAAACTAACCAAACCCGTATCGTATCAACGTTACCTAAATTTTATCTTTCATTTCTTAGCAAATAAAATATCAAAACGAATTATAGTACATTATAAGCCAAAACCATTACACACTATATTTTTTCAGGTGAAAACTCTCTTTTCACTATAGTTTTTTCTTAAAAAAAATTATACTTATGTCCTGAAATTTAATACTCTTTTAATCTTTTTTTTTCAGTACTCATTTTTTAGTACTTTACTTTTTATTTAATTTGGTCTTTTTGATGGATTCAATAATTCATATCATAAAAATTTAAGAACGATAAATGAAGTACACTTTAATTCAAGAACTCAAAATAAAATTTATACAACATCAAATAAAAATTATACAAAATCAAATAAAAAATAACAAGAAAATGTTTCATAAAAAATGTGTATTAGTAAAAATGATTGAAAATTTAATATAATATACGACTACTAAAAAGTCCATAAGAAGAAGACAATACTATATATCACATAAGGATGCAAGACAAAATTCGCAAAAATAAACTAGATTCTTTATTTCACTTTTCCAACCATCACTATCGAATGCACCACAATTTTTGGCTTCGATTAAGCCAGAGTTTAACGCATACAACCACTTTTGTGTTTACAAATAAAAAACAAAGCCAAACAACAAATTCAGATTTGCTACACAATTGAACGTGTAATTTTTAATTCAAACACTAAACTAATTAAATCAATAATATTCAACTTCGTTGGTCAAAATACAGGAACAAAGACTTAGGCATTTGCTGAAATAGAATTATTCTTTCCGATTAAATTACGTTCTACACCATGGGGTGGTTAATAATTAAAAGTGTACATAAAAATAACCATACAAAAAATAGCACCAACCACATTTTAGCATACACATTCACAATCTAAATCATAATTTAGATTATCAAACAAAATTAACATTTTACCATTCAATTAATAAGTCTTTTTTGTTTTCTTTGGTTTGGCAAAGGCCCACGTTTTTCACTTACAGACCCAAACCCATTTTCTTATGAATTCACCTACACAAGTCCATTCAACATCCAACTCTCCCTACAGGATCCATCCTCCACTGGCCCAATCAACCTAATCGCCTATACCCAATTAAGGCTCCACAACAGCATTGGCTCAACTGGCCTCGACCTCAACTGTGGCTAACCTTGCCTCTTGTCGCCAAACACCAATGGAGAAAGAAGACATTTACACTCCTCCAGCAGAGCTTAATTGTTGGGCCTATTGACTGCCTTCCATACTTTTTACTCCAATGTGCTGCACGATAACTACAACTCCCTACATCTAGGCCCTTCCAATAGTTTAAATTAAATCTCTACGATAAAAAGGCTTGACACACTACAGTTCTATAAAAGTACATCGGAACACCAGATTCGCTTCCATTAGTAATACAGGTCAGCCACACAAGATTTCACACTTAACATGCATTTTCTATAATGTAGTTAATTGTTTTGAGCTTAATCTACAAACTTGCTTTATTTGTTTTCTTAAATACTAAGCGTAGCCTCATATTCTATAGTCTAACCTAATGTGGCTTTAAATTTATTAAAAAGGCCTGATAGTTTTTTGTTTACCGAAAACTAAAATAAATAAAAAATGTTTTAAATATTTTATTTTCTTTTAAAAAACTAATTTAAATGAAAAAAAGTATCAAATTTAGTTCTTATGATAATAATATATCAATTTGTAGAATATTTTAAATATGTAAAAGTATTTATTAAAAACTATAAATATTTTAAAATTTTTGTTACTTTTAGAAGATTATTTATGTATCTATTTATATCTTAATAGGCCAAGCAACCTTAGTAAGTCTATTAGCCTAATTTATGAGTATGGATTTAGTCTCACCTAATAATAAATTTTGACTTTTAAAACTACCTATGCATAAAATTATTTTATGACCGACCAAATTTTGGGAGCTGCATATTTTTTAGTCATACATTGTGGTTTAAGACCAAATTTTATGTGTTCGTGTTTTGGTTCATTAATCCTGTAATTTGTGTGTTTGTCTTTTGGTTACTTTTGTCTTTTTATTTTAATTCATACAAGATTAATCTACTTTTCAAAAATACATAATTGTAACTTATTTTGTCATTTTTTGTTCTAAACTTTAATTAATTATATTGTTCCTTAATGTTATTGAAGTTACAACATAGAACGTTTTATTTTCATAGCCCTTCAAAACATCAGTTATTTTTGGAGATGATCCAAAACAACTAATCTTTTTTGGAATTAATTCAAAACATCTTTATTTATATTTTTTTGGAGTTATCTTATTTTTTTAAAATTGCCATCACAATAATAGAAGGAAAGTTATCAGGTTCTACTTCTCTTAATTAGCATTTTGCTTTTGCGCCTCCTTTTAGAATTTTTACTGCAACATGTTGTGAAATTACTCGTTGATCTACTTTTAGCGATCTTTACGCACCCAATCTTGGCCCCTATAGATTATATATTTACTTATAATTTTATATATTATTTTATTATAAATTAAATTATTTTTTACTCACAATTCAACCGCTAAAATCTAAACCAATAAACATAAACTAGAAAGAATACTGTTTCATTGACTGGTTCGACTTTTTTTTGTCTTGGTCAATTTTTTAACATGCTTGATAGCAACGGTATGAATCTTTGTATTACATTGGACCTTGCATCATACAAAACTTTCACCACATTCACCCGGCCTACCCATTTTCATAATTGGGCCTTAGAAAGTCCCTACTCATTCAACCTCAATAATCACAATACTTTCTAGTTTTTGTCATGTTTTTTCTAGAAGATGCTGCTTTATTATCGCTTTTATCTTTTCTTGTTGGATATATTTCTTTCCTTCAGGAATTGACTGACATTTTCTAGGATAATTTTGCATCTTCTTCTATTTATGTTCATGATTCTAATTACTTGAGTACTATCAAACAAGGTCAACATGAAATTTTCTGGGACATGACTAGGTTCAACAAAATCACAATCAATATACCAAATCTTCACCCAGAAGTTCATCTACATGCCCTTAAGAGTGAATTATGACTTGAAAAGTTCTAGGAAGCCAGTGAAGTGGCTATGCAAATAGGGGTGGGCATGGTTTGGATTGTTAAAAATCTAAATTACATCTACTTCATAACCAATTTTGTAGTTCATAAAAACAAAATTGGAACTGGATTGAAGAGGAGAACCGGTTCTAAACTGGTTTAGAAAAATAAAAACTGGCTTTTAAGATTCAAATTCAATTTTAATTACAAATCAATTTTAAATCTAGTTTTTCTAAAAATTCGATTTTAAAACCCTATTTTTTAAAAATTCAATTTTAAAATCCGATTTTCTTGAAAATCTAGTTTCAAAACCAGATTTTTTCTATTAAAAATCCAGTTTTGAAATTGATTTTTTGTTACAATTTTCTGTATGGCCTAGAATAACGTATATGCTTCCTGTTTAGTACTAGTTAATTCTAGTTCCATGGCTACACATTCATCATTTGGTAACTCTAGTTTCTAGAGAAAGAAAAGAAAAGTGAAAATTGTACATACACAAATTTGAAAAGAAAGCAACTAGTTACAAAATGAAAGAAGTACTTATGAATATCTTTTGCAACTCAGTTAATAGTTTAACATTGTCCAAGTGGCCTAAAATTCTATATTGCCACATTAATGTCTATCTTTGATCAATCATTAAACCTCTAAACAAAATTTTCCAAAGCTTACACATGTATCAAGAATGATTTGGCTACTACTATATTAAACAAGGTTCTGAAAATGATTTGGCTACTACTATATTAAACAAGGTTATGAAAATCGGTTCAAATTGACTGGTTGAACTAGTCGAACCGTAAACCAATGAAAATATCAAATCGGTCAGATTCTATAACCAAAAGATTCAAAAACCAAAGTTTGACTGTCGAACCGGTCGATCAAACTAAACTGGGACCCAGCCAATTTTTTTATTTTTGTCCAAAAGTCCAAAATGTCACCGTTTGGTTTAGAGGAGAGGAATCCTAACTTAAATGCACAGCAGCAGTACCCTCGCCTCTCTCACAGTCTCACTCAGCCACTCTCCTTCTCCTTCCTCTCATCAAGCTCCTCCCTCACTCCCTCACTTTCGTCTAGCTACCGCCGTTGTCACAACTTCTAGAAGCTGCCTCTATTGCGCAGCCACCGTTCAAACTTTGAAGCTACCGTTGTCACTACAACCGGTCTTGCCTCCTGCCTCCATCATGCAGCCACTGTCCCGCTGGTGCCAATTCTGTTCCACTGCGCTCCTGCTCTTTAGTCACGTCAGCCCTTCCGTTGTGCTCCCTGTCCCCTTTTGTGTTCAATCTGCTCTCTTCGAAGTATTTTTTAACTGTAATTGTTGTTAGTTAATCTATAAACTTTGATTTTTCATTACTGTGGTTTAGAATTGTGATAATCTTGAATAATTGTTGTTAGTTAATCTGTGAACTTTGCTGTTGTTAATTTTTTATTTTGTAATTATCTATGTTGAGTTGTTGACTATTGAGATTACTGGATTATTGTGGGTTGTTGTAAGCCTGTGATATTATTATTGGATCGTATTGTTATTGGATTGTTGATAATTTTTAGATATGGATGAGAGTATCAACCAAGAAGCACCTAAGAATAATAATGCAGAGAATAATTTGGCTTCGAATGAAGCTTCTCTTCCTCCTGAATCTAACGATAGTCAATCACAAACTTCTAATGTTCAGGGAAAAACTAATCCATCTTGGAAATATGTTGCTTTACAAGTAATAAACAGAAAATTATATTACCAATGCTTATTTTGTCTGAGTACTTTTGAAAGAGAAAAAATTAATAGAATGAAGAAACATTTGGCAAAGATAGGTGGAGATATTAAAAAGTGTTCTAAAGTTCTTTATGACGTAAAAAAGAACAAATGGAAGGTTTATTGAAAGGAATTGGGATTCTAACTTGTAGATGAATGGTAGAGGTTGTTTGGTGGTTTTGCTCCATGTTTACACAACATGGCAGTTCGCATTCTTAGCCAAGCATCTGCTTCTTCGGGGTGAGAAAGGAATTGGACTCTTTTTTATCAGATTCATACGAAAAGAAGGAATAAATTGAAGTATGATAGGTTAAATGATATTGTGTATGTTACATATAATTTGTGCCTTAAAATCCGGATAACATATCTTTCATACTTTCATTTCATATCATTAAATTTTGTGTAGTTAATATGTTTTCGGTAACGGACGAGGTTGTTGAGAAAGAGTATGATCTTCTTTGTAATGTTAAAAATTTACTTCATGAGTATTATAATTTATTTTCTGATAATTTATTACAATAATTTTAATCTTTAATTTATTGCTAACATATTATATATTTCATTAGATAATATTGATCCAAATAATTTTAAATATGATATGTAAAATAAAAAGAAACAAATTACATAATATTACTATACAATTTACATGCATGTTTGTAGTGTGATATGTTTAATTCTATCCAATAAATATATTAGCGAAAATACGTATCATTGATAGACAAGTAAAAATCTATAGTCAACTTTAATACTATTGTGTGAATTAATATTTGGACAGTACGAATTTTTTGGAGAAAATTCACACGAAACCAATGCAAAAATTTACCAATGGCTTGAAAAAAGAGCACATGATCATGTTAAAATCCAATTATATAATAATAATATAGATAGATAGATATGTCATTTTTAGACATGAAACAAGTCAGCCACACAAGATTTCACACTTAACATGCATTTTCTATAATGTAGTTAATTGTTTTGAACTTAATCTACAAACCTGCTTTATTTATTTTCTTTAAATACTAAGCCTAACCTCATATTCTATAGTCTAACTTAGCGTGGCTTTAGATTTGTTAAAAAGGCTTGATAGTTTTTTGTTTTAGCGAAAACTAAAATAAAAAAATGTTTCAAATATTTTATTTCTTTTAAAAAACTAATTTAAATGAAAAAAAATACCAAATTTAGTTTTTATAATAATAATATATCAATTTGTAGTGTATTTTAAATATGTAAAAGTATTTATTAAAAACTATAAATATTTTAAAATTTTTGTTACTTTTAAAAGATTATTTATGTATCTATTTATATCTTAATAGACTAGGCAACCTTAGTAGGTCTATTAACCTAATTTATGAATATGAATTTAGTCTTACCTAAAAATAAATTTGAACTTTCAAAACTACCTATGTATAAAATTATTTTATGACCGATCAGATTTTGGGAGCTGCATATTTTTTAGTCATACATTATAATTTAATACCAAAATTTATGTGTTCGTGTTTTGGTTTATTAATTCTGTAATTTGTATGTTTTTTTTATTATTTTTATCTTCTTATTTCAATTCCTACAAGATTAATCTCCTTTTCAAAAATATATAACTGTAACTTATTTTATTACTTTTTGTTCTAAACTTTAATTAATTATATTGTTTCTTAATGTTATCAAGTTATAACATAGAACGTTTTATTTTCATGACCTTTTAAAATATCAGTTATTTTTTGAGATGATCCAAAATAACTAATCTTTTTTGGAATTAATTCAAAACATCTTTATTTATATTTTTTTGGAGTTATCTTGCTTTTCTAAAATTACCATCACAATAATAGAAGAAAAGTTATCAGGTTTTACTTCTCTTAATTAGCATTTTGTTTTTGCACAATCTTTTAGAATTTTCACTACAACATACTGTGAAATCACTCGTTGATCTATTTTTAGCGATTCTTACGCACTCAATTTTAGCCCGTATAAAACTCTCCTTTATTTAATTTATGAAAATATATTATATTTTTATCTATTTATTTATAATCATTTATATCATTTTCATATATTTATTTATAATTTTATATATTATTTTATTATAGATTAAATTATTTTTTACTCACAATTCAACCGCTAAACCAATAAACATAAACTAAAAAAAATAGTGTTTCATTGACTGGTTCAACCTTTTTGTCTTGGTTCAATTTTTTAACAAGCTTAATAATAACAGTATGAATCTTTGTATTACGTTCATACGTTGGACCTTGCGTCATACAAAACTTTCCACCACATTCACCCGGGCTACCCATTTTCATAATTGGGCCTTAGAAAGTCCCTACTCATTCAGCCCCAATAATCACGACACTTGGACACGTGTACAACAGAGAAGAGAAGTGATTCTTTCTAGCTGCTTGCCAGGTGTAGCTGTAGTAGGGGAAGCTTGAGCTGCTTCTTCAATGGCTGTGGCTATTCGCAGTGCCTCCTTCGTGTTGAAGAAGAAGTTCAGTCCGCTTGACGCTCATAATAGTAGTATTTGGAGGAAGAAGAAGGGTTTCATCTGCAAGATGTCGACCAGCGAGTCACCGAACTTGAGTCACAGTATCACGCTCCCCAATAAAAAGTCCGAACCCGTTCGCATTCTAGCCGAACCCGGTGTCTCCTCTTCTGATTTCTGGTAACTCTCCCCCCACCCCCCCTTTTTTTCTTTTTCTCCTTTTTGCGAGCTTTTAATGTACCAAATATTCTAGGAATAGAGAGTCGTAGTACCTATTAATTTGCATGAGGTTGCTAGTTATTTTCTTTGTTGTTGCGATCCATATGAATTGATGAATGACTGGAATAACGTTGCGTAGTTCGAGGCAATTGAGTCGGGGAGGCGCAAGAGCAGAGCAGGCACGAGAGCTGCTTGGGCGTTGCTCAAATAAGAGGCATCTTTGCCAAGTGCAGGCCTTCATGCTTACCACAGGTCTTGTTGAAGATGACATTCTCCTCTCGCGATTCATATACGCCTCCGCGTCGCTTGGTTTTCCCTCATATGCCTACTCCGTATTTTCCAACACCCACACGCACTGCCCCAGCATCTTTGTCTACAACAACATTATATGGGCTCTCTCTTCCTCCAATCCCCCTCTTGCCTTTTCAATCTTCAACTCTATTCGTCGCCTTAGCCTCAGGCCCGACTCTTATTCTTTCCCCTTTGTACTCAAGGCTGTCCTCTGCTTAGTAGATTCACCAATTGCCCTTTCCCTTGCTTCCCAAATTCACTCCCAAGCTGTTGCTGCTGGGTTGAACTCCCATCATGAAGTGGCTGCGTCCCTTGTTCGCGTGTATTCCTCTTGTGGCCGGTTGTCTTGCATTCGGAAGCTCTTCGATGAAGTCCCACTCTCTTCCAGGTATACTTCCCTGTGGAATGCTATCCTTGCTGCTTATGCCAAGGTGGGTGACATGACCACTGCACACGACTTGTTTGAGAGTATGCCTGAAACGAATGCAGATTCATCGTGTGCAGCCGGATGAGATTGCAATCCTGGCTGTGCTCTCCGCCTGCGCTGATTTGGGTGCTCTCGAGCTTGGCGAGTGGATCCACAACTTCATCGAAAAGCATAAGATGCATAAAACTGTCCCCCTGTGTAATGCCCTCATAGACATGTATGCTAAATCTGGCAACATAAGTAGAGCACTCCATGTGTTTGAGAATATGAAACATAAAACGGTAGTGACCTGGACAACAATGATTGCAGGATTTGCTTTTCATGGTCTCGGAAAGGAGGCCCTCCATATGTTTTCTTGCATGGAAAATGCTCAAGTCAAGCCAAATCAAGTGACCTTTATTGCCATCCTTTCTGCTTGTAGCCATGTTGGGTTTCTTGGACTGAGCCGCCGTTATTTCTCATCTATGAGGTCCAAATACGGAATTGAACCTAAGGTTGAACACTATGGCTGCATGATTGATTTACTTGGGCGAGCTGGCTATCTTCAAGAAGCAAAGGACCTGGTTTCACAGATGCCTTTTGAGGCAAATGCTGCAATTTGGGGATCCCTTCTTGCTGGTGCAACAAGATACGGCAATGCTGGGTTAGCAGCAGAAGCGCTGCATCATCTAATAAAGTTGGAGCCTCATAATAGCGGGAATTATTCGCTGTTATCAAATACGTACGCTTCACTTGGTAGGTGGAGTGAAGCTCGGATGGTAAGGAAGGCTATGCGGGACACAGGTGTGGAGAAGATGCCGGGTGTGAGTTTTATTGAGGTGAACAACAAAGTATATGAATTCATTGCTGGAGACAAATCAGGCATCTATTTTGTTGACATATGTGATGTCCTACATAGCATAAATGGGCAGCTAAAGATGGTTTATCATATAGTGGACAGCTAGATGTTGATGGCTGACATGGACTATTGTTCCTTTTCAGCTAGCACTCCTATCGATATTATTACTAATTACTAAAGGTTAGTATTGATGGTAACCTGACGTGTCCAAAGGCATGTGGCACTGCTGGCTTCCTCATATTTTTTAACAAAGCATTAGTTATGTGGAGTGGGATTGATTCAGGATTTCAGAGTTCAGTGTAATTGCTTTTGATTTGTATCAAATTAGATATTGGAGGTTTCGTTCAATTAGATGCTAGGTTTTGACAAGTTCCCATGAGATGTAATGTTAGAGAATTGATAGGCACACAGTTTCTTCTTGTTATCATGCTATATAAAAAACATGTCTCAGTTGTGGTGGTTTGGTTTGGTTTTTGTTGTTTTCCATTGTAGGAATGCTATTGATTCCTCTTTATTCAAGCAATGGTTGCATAACTTGCAAAGTGAGACTGGGATTCTAGCTGATGGCACCTTGGCTCTGAGACAAGTTCTAATTCAGGTAATTGCATCATCAGTCTTAAAAAAGTGGATATGATTTCTGATAATTAGGCCTTGTTACGTGGTAATATAAGTAAATGACTAACCTGTTAGTCTTCGAGTCTTATTCATGTTCTCAAATCAAAATCAACGAAACTAGTTGGACTCCTTTTGGTGTAAACAGGGTGTAGACATGTTTGGAAAGCGCATTGGGTTTCTCAAATTTAAAGCTGACATTTATGACAAACAAATGGGGAAGAAGGTATTGGATGATTTACATAATAGGTTATATAAGCCAGTCTATGTTTCCATTTTCATGTGTTAATTTTAGCAAAGGGATATGAACTAGTAGACATTTTACCTGTTATGCTCTATATATATTATTCAAAAATAGCTTCTTGTGCTTCAATACCCAAAAATTGGATTCCTGACTATGGCAAGCAATGTATTAACAGTATTTGATTCATAGGCATACCGCATTCTGAGCTATGTGGTATCTAAAATGCACGACTATTAGGATCTTTTGCTTCTTACCTTATGTTCTCAGGCATCATCATTCCTCTTTTGCTTGTATTTTCTTTGCACTTGCAATCTTCAACATCTGCCTGAGGTCTCATGTACATCAAATTCCTATATTCTTGAGATGGGTATCTCACATCCATGTGCATATAATTCCCACAAATCAAATATGCCTGGCATATTAGATGGCTGTGTACCAAATATCTCATTGTTTTATCTATTCACACTTTTTAACCTCGCACCTGATGCTGATTTCTTTCTTTATAATAAAGTAAACTGTGATTAGGTTCCAGGTATTGTATTTGCAAGAGGTCCTGCTGTGACTGTGTTGATACTTCTGGAATCAGATGGTGAAACTTATGCTGTCCTTACTGAACAGGTTCTTAGATGTTGGATCCTTGCAGACAGAACTATGTTCTTTTCAAACATTTTAACTTGAGTTCCATATTATGCTTATTATTTTTTATTTATCAGGCAAGGGTTCCTACTGGAAGAATTATTTTGGAATTGCCTGCTGGAATGTTGGATGATGACAAGGGTGATTTTGTTGGCACTGCAGTTCGTGAGGTCTCTCTCTGTCTCTGTCTCTGTCTCTGTCTCTGTCTCTCTATACAATTCTCTTCATGGCTTAGTTGTGCCTCTGACAGGTTGAAGAGGAGACTGGCATAAAGTTAAAACTTGAAGACATGGTTGATCTCACTGCTTTCTTGGATTCTTCAACAGGATGCAGATTTTTTCCCTCACCGGTATACCTTAAGCATTTTGCATCGACCTTATTGCTTTATTGGTTTTGCAGATAAATAATTTTGTCATTTGAAAAAAGAGCTAATAATGCATCTACTGCTTTATAGTTGTGCAATAATTTAGTTTGGTATTTTGAGCGTAGTTTAGTTTCGTGTTATTGTACTTTTAGATTTGCATTTACCAATCAGTGAGCATTCAATTCAATTTCTGGCTATCCATGGTTCAATCTAACAGTATTTGATAATCCTCGCTTATGGGTCTTATTTACTTATATTAAACTGTAGTTTATTCTTAACTCATGAATTTTGTTATATGCACTACGTAATTTCCACTTTTTAAAAAATATAAAATAAAGTAGATTTTTAATTCACGAACTTCTGAATTTATCTGGATACTGGAATCATAATTTGTGCATTTCACAAACCTTATTACTTCATTAGGGGGTGATCTTTTCACTTATTTTAGGGAGGGTGTGATGAAGAGATCAGTATCTTTCTGTACCGAGGGCGTGTTGACAAAGAGATCATCACACAGCTACACGGGAAAGAAACCGGCCTTCGTGATCATGGGGAGCTGATTAAGGTACGTGTAGTACCATACAAGAAACTGTGGCGCACCACGGCAGATGCCAAGGCTTTGGCGGCTGTTGCACTGTTAGAAATGGCTACCAAGGAGGGGCTATTGCCTCCTTCACCAACCTAACTTAGTAGCCTTTCTTGGTATACTGCTTTAGAAAACATAAAATGAACTTGGTAAAGAGCTTGTAGAAAGAATTTGGTTATCGTTGCCTTTTGTATGCAGTGGAGCAACGTCGTACTTTGGAGGTTTTTTTTTTCCCGAATTGAATCAAGTTTCTCTAAAGTGAAAAATTGAAAATCTAATTACCCTTGAATCAATGGGATGAGACTTGTACTAATGGAATGAGACTTGTACTTATATTCAACGTTAATCATTTTTTTATTTTATTATTTTATAACTTTTCTCACTTTATATTTTTTTAATCTATATTGAGCCAGTTATGCGAATTATTGTCACTTCGTAATGTACCTACTCTTTTATATATCTTCAAGACCAAAAAGCCACCCTCTCTAAAGTTTGCTTACTCTTAAAAGGTGATCATTCTGGCACACCGTAACCAAAATGGACATGTTGACCAAATAAAACAAATCTCAGAAAATCAGGAGTTAAAGGCTTTGCTGCTATGATTGTAACTTGCTCACTATAACACAGCAAATCACACGGGTTCTAGGGTTCAGTAGAATGAAGAAAACTAAAATCAAATGGCAAAAATATAGAAGTGCTATTATAATACTGATGTACCTACTCTTTCAATGTTTTTAGCACAATACGGAGTTATTTTCTTATTTAATTTGCTTATCCAAATTCACAAAGGCACTCCCATCCTCGAGTCCTACAACAAAAACTATATATTACCTTTCTTTGTTTTTCATGAAAAAATAAAGGTTTTGCAGTAATCTTTCTACATCTTTCCCAGAAAACCTGTATGTAGCATTCAAGGATCTTGAAGAGTTGCATGAGATGTGCACGGATTGACTCAATTGAGTGAATACACACTGTAGTTTGTGACTACTCAGTGCACTCCCATTGTCCCATGATTACGCCTAAATGTATTGCCTCATAACCCCACTAATACGATGGGCACGAAGAAATTATTTGAGTACCTAACCTTTACAATTCGTACACCTAAATATAAGTGTATAATTTATTATGAAAAATTGAAAAAGTATAAGCTCACAGAATGTTACAAACTTACAATGATGCACTAACCCACAAAACGTGACAATAGTGTACAAACCCTAAAAAGCATAAAGGACTAGAGGGTGAAGAGGCATCTGAATCGCAATCCGTTGGTTTTCACTTTTCAGGGAATTACTTTTATATGGATTCAGACCTTGCTTGTGACAAAATCTCTGTCACTTGCCTCCCAAATGGTGGTGCCATCACACGTACAGAGTTTTTTGTAGTTCTCTCCCACCCCTGCACTTCTGGCGATTACAGCAGCAGCTATACCATGTTCTGATTTGTTTTCAGTTGCATATACAACCACTGATCGTCCAATAAGATCACCTACCTTGAGCTTTTCTTTGACTCCAGTGTAGAAGGCTTCGCCCTTTTCGTTAGCTTCTAATGTTCCCAGGTCGCCAAGTGGCTGAGGGTCAAACAAGCAACTTACATTAGTGTTTACTAATATCTATATATCAGTTGTTAATCATTAGTAGCGTTTGGTGGAGAGACAGAGACGGAAAGACTGAGACTGAGAGACAGAGATTGAAATAAATCTCAGTATTCTGTTTGGTGCAAAATGAGAGACAAAAACTAAAACAAGAACAAAATTCTAACGTAATTTGCACAAACAGTAAAATTAGAATTAATTAATTGAAATGAGGGTATTTTAGGTATAAAATGTTATTAAAGTTTCAGTTTTCATCTCTAAAAATTTTAGTCCCCTGTCCCTACTTTTTGGAGGTACTGAAATACTGAAATTTTAGGGACAGAGACACAAATTTTAGTACCAGTCTCTGAACCAACAAACATGATACTGAGTCTCAGTCTCTCAGTCTCTGTCTCAGTACCTCAAAACAAACACTTAAGAGATAAAGGTTTATGCCAAATATCAGGAAAAATATATGTCCACAGGTCATGTAAAAAGCAAACCTGTTTAGCATCTTCCCCGTCTGTTGGATTGTATACTTTACCAGTGCTAGCTGCACCTCTAGTCAGGTCCCCATACTCATTAATGGACCAACCATGCTTTCCTGGTGACAAACCACTGAAGTTGGCTTCAATCCTAGCTAGTTCCATGTTTACTTGAGCTAGGCGAACAACTCCAAAAATGTCTGGACCTTTGAATTCAGAAACAGCGGCAGATATTAAGAAGTCTGTAAAGCAAAAGAGAGATTTGGTTGAATCAAAACTGATGTCACAGCTGAAACAACAAAAAGGAAAGTAAACATTGTTGGAAATTGCATTAATTGGACTAAGTTACTAATAACAATTCAATGACAAGATTATTAAATGCAAGGAGATCTAGGGACCTCACACGACAAAACAAGATCATCTGCAAGCCATTGTAGTGAATAGGCATAGAAAATGATCCAGCATGGGAGGATCATCAAGTTTAGCAGGTATTATATTTCTTAAGGAAACAAACTTGGACAGATGTTTACAACTGACAATCCTACTGTGCTGCTATATGTCAATTCATCAGTTTTCTTCATTTTCTTGTTTTGTTTTTAATCTTGTAGTTTTCTTTATTTTCACGAAGAGCTATTGATAATGCATGTATTGTCAAAAGGCACAATAGCTCCCATTTCATGTATGAATAAAATGTCTAAACACAACAAAAATAATATTTCTCAAAATAATAACTTCTTTTAATACAACAATAACAAAGCCTTTCCCCATTGGTTAGTGGTTACATGGAGCAAACAATGCCATTACATCCCATCATAAACAATATCTATAAATAAGTCATTCAAATCCAGATCACATAAGATCTACATCTTCAGAAAAATTTTTCAGAACAAAAGAAACTGATAAAGAATAGAAACGTTATCGGAGACAATAGTGTCCCAGATAAGATCATTTCCAATAAGATCATTTTCAATCATCAACCTCTTAACATATATATCTACAGAAAATGGGGTTTAGCAAACATATAAAATTAAGTCTTTAGTGCTACTGCCAAATTGTTAAGAAACTGTGTAAAGTGAGAGCCAAGTCTTCTAATGCATGCTTTAGTTCATTAGACTATGAATTCAAAGGAGGTAAAGACAAATACAGGCCAAACCTAGTGTGTCATGAAAATGGAAGCATTAACAATCCTATCAACAATAATGAGGGATAGAAGATACGCCCCCAATATAGATGTATCAAGATCCATTTTTTCACCTGATCTAATAAGGATTGCTCAAGGTTGAGCCTGATAGGCATAACAGCTGATCATGTCCATCAACATACTAGCATCATTTCATAATTATCTTATTCTAGTACCCTTCCTAATAAGAGGTATTATTGTAATTAGAAGTTAATTGAAGTTTGTTATCAGTAGTTACTAGTTCAGAAGTTGGTTTCTCCAATATTCCTAAAGGCCTAAGGGTTCAGGGTTCATGCACAAAAAAATTACTTGACGCAAAACTGGTCATACTCATTATACTTGTTACTCAATACTCATCAAGTAGAATAAAGTGATAAAATTTCCACTGATAAATCATAACCAAGCGAGAAATCTACTAGCAAACCTTCAGGTGTTCCCTGTCCGATTAATCGGGCTTTTCTACCAGTCTGTTCCAAAGCTTCAGTCATGGTCTTCACCGGAGTTGAACCACGAATCCTAACTACCTGATTGCTCAAGTCCACCTCTACATCCTTCACTCCTGCAGAAAGTTAACAAGACCAGTTTGACATAAATGATGAACACTCCAGTGTTGGATGCCATAACTGAAATTTGTGAACTGATATATCTAAAATGAAAATGCATTTAGTAGTATATCCGTAGAAAAGAATAAATTCCAATTCATTAAATTACTCCAAAATCCAAACAGGTTGGTTACTTGTGAATAGAAATTAATTGCACGAGCCGATCCAGAGATTCAAAGAAAACATTCATCAGAACAGAACACGTACCATTGATGGTCTGCAACTTGTTTTTAACAGCATTAACACAACCTTCACACTTCATATCCACCATGTACTCCGTCTACACCAAATCAGAAGATCGTACAAATTAACTAAACCAATTCCATTACAAAGAATCTATTCCCAATCCCCTAGTATATCTATAATAATAATAATTAGCTGAAGGATTAACCTTAGCTGAACCTAGACGAATAGATATCTATCCAAATTTGTAATTGCACGGATGCTAATACAAGAATAGCGAGAGATAGAGAAGATAACGAAACTGACCAGTAACTCCGGCAAGGAAGAATGATGGTTCTGTAAGAGAAAGATATAATGAATAATCAATAATTAATAAGTAAGAAGAGGAAGATTCTAGAGAGATATTAAAAAGGGGGAATACCTGAGAAGAAGTGTTGTGGTCCATTTGGAGAGGGGAGGGCGGGGCAGCAAATGTTTTAAAGAGACCGAATCGGTTGGGGTTGAGAGAGAAGGGTGAGTTTGGCGATTTGGAAGATAGTAGTGGTAGTTGCCACTGTTCTCAGAAATGCCATATTCATAATTGATTATTCTTTTTCTTTATGTTTGCTGTCTCATACAACTATGCTTACGGCCTTCCAGGTTTACTCATCTCTCTCCTCCTTACCACTTCTAGACTAATCCACAGTCCACACCTTCCCTTCCATTCCATTAATTTTTTTTTCCTGTTTTTAATTTATTTTTCACCATTTTGTTCTTTCTTTTCTTTTTTCCACTTTTAATTCAATCTATATTTTTCTTATTGGGTAGAATTTTGGTGACGACTCTTGGTTAAATTTTGCTATTCACACCCATATTAAGATTTTTTGAAAAATAATACTGTAATTGATTGCCAATATATTTATAAAAAATTTAAAATACATTTATTCAATGTTTAGTAATTTGTAAAATATACGTATAATAAAATTTTTCGTAATATGTAATTTTTCTTAACTAAATACTCTTCTAATTTCTAAAGAATAAAGACATTTATTGACAGGACGGACATAAGGAGAGGTGAGTGGCGGCTTTAGCCCTTAACTTTTTTTAATAGTAATAAGTTATTATATATAATTTAATTTTTAAAAAAAATTATTTAGTATTTAGTATCGTATAAATAAAAGTTTAATCTAATTTAAATATTATTAATTTTTAATATCTAAAAAGTAAGTAATAATATTAAAGAAATTTGAAAAAAATAGTATTACTAATATTTTTTAATTAAATAAAAATTTTTAAATCTCATAAAATGAATTTTTTTCTTCTTGTGATCGTCTTTTTTTATTCATTTGGTATTAATTCTCTCTGTTTCAACTGCTACAATTAAGAGATATTTTTTAACTATGAATATTGTGAAAAATAACTTAGGAACAAAATAAAAGATAAATTTCTTGTTAATTGTCTTTCAATTATATTGAAAAAAATTACTGAAAAATTTGACACAAATTCTATTATCGGTGAATTTTATGATACGAAGAATCGACCACTTCATTAGTAAAAAGTATACACATATTTTTTTACTTTAAAATATATTCTCTATCGATATACTTTTGTAATACATCTTATATTATATAATTTTTTTTACATGATTTTTAATATTATATGTATTATTGACCCCCATAATATTATTTATGGATTCGTCCTTGAGTTATTGGATATCAAAATGAAAACTTTTGAAGTTGTTTACTTTTTCATAAATTTAATTTCTTTTTTCCCTTTTTAATTTTTCTTTATTAGTGCTTTCAGAATATTTGATATATACAAGAATCAAAGAGAAAATATTTCAACATATTTAAATTAATTAAACATGAAATAAAATTAAATAAATCATAATTTAACTAAATATTTCAACGAATATATATTAACACATATAAGTAAAATAACTAGTTTGACTAACTGGTAAGTTGGTGAGAGACAAAAGACTACTAAAAAAATTTTAAGCGAAGAGATTGATAATAAAATAAAAAGTTAATTATTATTATTATTCTAATGTTTTGAATTCAACCAAAAGAATTTTTGGAGTTATTTCCTTTCAAGAATTCTCCTCAAGTTTTTGCAAATTCGCCCATGCACGTGAACGGCCTATTTGATGACCAATTTATAAATTATTTTTTTTGAAGCAATTTGTTTTTATCAGATTTTAACTAAGTCAATCGATTAATTATTTATTCGATTTAATATTTTATCAAGGCCGATTATATCGGCTGAATAGTTTTTCAGTTAAACCAATCGATTCTCTGATTTTAATAACTATTGTATTAATATTAAATACTTTTTGTTTTCAAAAAAAAAACTTTTATCTTTAGTTTCACTTTACTTTGTGAATTTTCTTTTGAACATTTTTTAAATATAACTAGACTTTCTTAAAAGATTAAGACATATTTCAAAAAGTTGTATTCTTAGGAATATTATTTTCAAAAACTGAAAAATAGTATAATTGAGTATTATACAAAAAAAAAAAATTGTTTCTTTAGTGCAACAAATAGTTGGAAATTATTTTTAATAAAATAATGACTATGAGTTCTAATTTATCTTTTTAATTATTCTCCGAATACTTAAGTAATTACAAAATTAAATATATGTATTGTTTTTTAAAACAACAAAAGAGTAAAAATTCAAAACTTTTTTATTTAGATTGAAAAAGTTAAGATGAAATAAGAAAATTCTTTGACAAGAAACATAATAATTAAATAATTAATAATAAATTCATATTTTACTTTTCGTTTCTTCGTATTGAAATATCAATCCACCCTTTTTTTATGGGAATAAAATTTTATATTCCAGACAAAAAGTTACTCTTAAAAATAAAATACTTTAAGAAAAAATTTTAAATTTTTTAATAAACATAAAAATAATATATTTCCTGAAATGGATATATCGATAAAGTATATTTGTATAGGACGTTGACCTCAGTCAATTCATCGCGGAAGGGAGAAAAATTTGTTACATATTTCCGGGATGAGTCTGATAATAATACCATTCATAAATCATTAATAACTATGATGCAATCAGAAGAAGCACAAATAGGTCTATGAACTGAATTTTTCTCTGCCTCGCTCCCTAAACAAATGTACTCAAATTGAATCAGGGGTTTCCAAATTAATTAAAAAAAAAAAAAGAACCCGATCGCAATTGAATAGCTGACTAGCCAACATAGGAAAATACATAGATATTAAATCGAATATATAGTGGCGGTTTTCCAAGGGTAACCCCCTTTCCTTCTCTAGTTAAACAACATAGATGCCCAAAACAAGGCCAAGAAAGAAAATCCAGTTACTGCAACTCTTGCTGCACTTCCTTTGTCACTTCCGGGTGTAGCTGCAAGGGTAAACATGTACTTTTGTTAGATAAGTTAGAATAATGTAATTAGCAGCTTCTGAGTCGATGAATGTTTTGTTAGATTGTGTATTTTTATGCAGTGTCTGAAATGCAAATTTTGAAATATTTATTTTTTTATTATCTTTTATTTTTAATTTTTTTATAAATATTTAAATAATTTTTAAAAAAAATTATAATTTAATTTTAAAAATTATATCAAATATTAATATTATAACTTTTTATAAATTAAAAATTAAAAAAAATTATTTATAAACTTGCGCAAACTGCGCTTATGATACACTCTTCATCGTTTATCTATTTCAGCTCTAATTTGAGGTCAAGGGACACCTTTGACAATTCTTGTACGCGCAATAAAGGCTAATAGTTATTTGAATACTCTGTTCTTTCAAAATTAACATTCGCGTAAACTCAGATTAAAGAAATTCAAAATTGGTGGGAACGAAAAAAATAAGATTAAAGAAATTCAAAATTGGAGGCGGAGACGCGCAGTTACGAGTTTTTCCCGACCTAATTTGAAGATTAGTTCTTTCATTCATTTTAAAAAAAAATAAAAGATGATTAGCTGGCCTTTTTGATAAGAGACGATTTCGAAGTGACAGATTTTGGTTTCTCTTAATCTAATCGAATTGGCCGTGTATTTATGCATAGTCGTCATGATTAAGCAATCGGTACAGAAATTAAATGTTTTCCTTTTTATAGTTTATCAAATTGAGGAACTGCTTACCTGGTGGAGTTGTCGTTGAAGATGAAGATGGAGATGGAGCTGATTCTAATAACGAAAAAAATAATAATAATAATGATAATTAATAAATGTAAGAAGAATATAATATTTAACAAAATTGGAAATTTGTGGATAAATAAAACCAAAAAAGAGTTTTTAATTATTGATACCACAACCACTTCACAATAAAAAGAGTTCACAAAAACATGGCCTATTATTCGTTGACTCATAACAGGGACAAAAACCAGGAAATCAAAATCAAATGTATATTTCAACAATTAAAAAAAAAAGTTAGATGATCATAATCTGTCACTAATTAATAAAAGATCTTGCCTACCAGTAGTGGACTAGCGGTGGTGTTGTCAGAGCTTGTGACAAAACAATTTTCCTTTTTATCTCTATTGAAAATTGAATACTAACTCTCTTGCTAAGAATTTGACTAATTCGTCACAAAGTCAGCGAAGAAAGCCAAAAGTACTAGTATTTAGATCTAACAAAAAAATGGGGGATAAAAAGGTAAATTTGGCAAAAATAAAGAAGTGTACCTTTGCAGCTGCTGATGCCTTGGGTGATACCGCAGTTACGACTAAGTTCAAGAGCCTGAGTGACGTTGATGTGGAAACTCTCAAGCAAACCGGGAGTATTGAAAAGGTTGCAGAGGCAGGTTAGTTGCGTCGCAACGGTTTGTTTGAGTGGCGTGCAGCAAGAACTTGGTGGCTTCGTTGAGTTCAGGTAATCGACACATGGAATCAGTTGAGAAGCACAAGAGTTGTCACTGCTGCTTGATGCTGCCTCACTCAAACCCATCATGCCACTCATCATTACTACCACCAACACCAAACCAAACATAGAAACATGCATCTTGCTCAGACTCATTTTTTCAGATCTTCTGGGTTTCTTTTTTCTTTTTCTTCTGTTTTGGTTGGTAAGTATTCGCTTAATTGCTGGGCTTGCTCTTACTGTATGAATGTGAAATGAATTTACTTATAGGTGCAATTGCCTGCCTAGGTAGCCAAATTTATTTAATTCAGCTTTTTGGTGCGTTGAATAGGCCCACGTTCTATCCTGCGCGTGACGGCGTGACCTCGCTGCCTTTTTCGTTAAGAATTTTATACGTTAAGAATTTTATACTAATAGGGAAAATTAAAAGCACCTTACATGTGTTTTACTTTTATAAATTTGTGAAAAAATAATAAAAATAGTGAGAATAATAAAATTTTGGAGTAAAGTATTTTATTTTATTTTTTAATTTATTAATAAAATAGTATATTTATACAAAATCAATTATTATATATTTGTGTATATTTATATATGTTGTTTAACATATTTTTAATATATTTCATATTTTGTATAAATAACTAATTAGTATTTATTTTTTATATACTTTTCCTATAGTTATTTTATTAAAAATTTAAATTTATTTCTAGTGTATGTTTATGTAATTCACTTTTGTTTCTAATATTTACAATCAGTTTAATTAACATTTCATATTTCATTATTTTATAACATGAAGATAATTTGGGATGGTTTAGCCAATGTGCTGAATTGGACAACACACTGTTTTCTACAAATATGTGGTGTTTTTCTTCAACTGTGCTCTTTTATTTATTCATTTTTCCATGATTTTCTTTTTCAAAGGTGTGAACTAATCACAAAAATAGAATAGTGAGTATTACACTTAACAATCCAAAAATATCAGAGGGATTAAAAGGGTCATACATTCTCCAGCATGAGGCCAGAACGCATCCAACCAACTAAATGATAGCTTCTGATATGTGACAAAATGAGCTGTATTATCATTATTCAGCCAGTGATCCGTTGGCCATAATGTATTTTATATGGCTAAAATTCGATATGCTGTAATTAATTCCGGTTGAAAAATACATAGGCAGTTTTAGTTAAAACACGAGTTTCAGTTATTGTAATAACACATAAATGTTATGGTAAAATACATAAATTTTAGTTACAATATATATATTTTTTCTTTATTTTTTTATTTTTTTCTTTTTCATCATCCTTCTTCTTCTTTTATTATTAATGCAAAATAATTTATATGTCTTTCTATGTTTTTCTTTAGAAATAAAAAATAAAAAAGAATTAGATTTTAAGTTAAATTGTACAAGAAAATAACTAAAAAGAAAAATAAAAAGTTGAAAAACATTATTTTGAGCTATGTGCGAATTTTGAAGAGAAAAAAAAAGGGAGAAAAAGGAGGAAGACTTTGTTATAAAAATAAGAGAAAAGGATAAATAATTTCTTGATCTTTTAATCTGCAGACATTTAAGTTCCTGAAGATTTAAAAATATATTTAAATCCTTAATCTTCTTAAAACCTAGACATATCAATTCTTCATGTTCAATTGGGTCTGTTAGATTCAATAGAAATATCAAACGTGACTCCTGTTATACTAACTTGGTTGATACATTGCACACACATAAGAAAGTTTTTAAAATCACAAAAATTAGATCCAAATATTAAAGTATTCAAATTTTGAATAAGTTAAAGACTTAAATATATTTTTTAAATTCTCAGGAATTTAAATGTCCATGCTCCAAAAATTTAGAGATCGATTTGTCATTTTTTCTAAAAATAACTTAGCAAAGACTCACGTACAGTATTTTTATATAAAATTATCAGTTAAAAATCGTTAGATGATTTAACATATTTGATTAAATTATTATCTAATAATTCTCCACTAACAAATTCCATAAAAGTAAATTGCATGTGAATTTATACCAAATAACTTGTTTATCAAATGTTTTTTATTTGACTTTTATAAAATGAAAAAAAAATTATATGTAACTTTTCACATGTTGCATTTAAATTAAAAGAAAGAAGAACACACTAATTGATTCACACAACTCTCTCCACGGTCATGAATGATTGACTAAATAATACTCATGTGAAATATAATAAAAAAAAAAGACACGAATTCGTCGAAAATTGTATTGCCCTACTCAACATAATATATATAAATACATATATTATTTAACAAGTATTTTTGTACCAAATATTTTTGCAAAATTAATTCATGACTAATTTTTCATTTTGAAAAACAATGTTACGTTTTAATTTTTCTTTATACCATCTAAGACTAATTATGGCTAACATTTTAATATAGTACACACTAATTTTTAGTTTAGATGCTTTGGAACTAATATATCAGATTAAAATTATTAAGGACTAAGCTAAAATTTTATACTAAAATTAATTATCAAAATCAATTTTTATGTATTTTTGTATTTTTATATACTTATACAAAGTTAATACAAATCAACCATTTATTTCTTAGGTCATGCACCTTCCCTTCCTTTTCAGGTTTTAATTTGCTATCTTTCTCGGACCCTCGCTCCTTCAATCCCTCGCCTCACCAATTACCATCGTCCCATTTCTAATAGCTTAGAGCTTATAAAAGTAGGGCTAGCAACCATACAACATAAGCACATTACCATACAATATAGAATACATTTAGGAGTAGTTTTAGGTAGCTTAGTTTAGGTTTTTTCTCAAATTTTTCTTAGATTTAATTAGGGTTTGTAACATTTTATAGTTTAATTTTGGTCTTAAATTTTCCATCTCATTGTAAGTTGACGAACGGATTTCTATTGGTAAAGAAATTTAAAAATATAATCGCGTTGTAAGTATAGTTTCTAAACCAACGGAGAATCCTTTCATGCAAAAGTTTTGGTTGTTACAAGTAACAAAATTCAATAAAATTTATAATCGAAGTATTTAAACCTCGGGTAGTCTTCTCAAGAAATTGCAGGGAGGTATGATTTATTATTGCGGAAAAAGATAGACTTTTGGGTTTTTTGTATAAGATAAAAAGCAACAATAGTAAATGGCAAAAGAAATAAAATAATAACAATAAAAAACCTTGATTAGGAGAGATTAATTGGAAGTTCTATCCTTGTTGGATTTCTCGAGATTAACAGTAATAGGTTGTTGTTTCTACTTGGTTATCCTTTACTAAATAAAGGAAAGTTAAGTTGAGAGCCAACTTCTATTCACAAGTCATAATCCTCTCCCTTGGAAAGTAATAGCGTTAGTGACTAGAGAGCCAACCAACAATAAACCCAATTACAAATTAACTCTTGAGTCTTCCAACTCAAGGGTCTCCAAATATTAATCCACTCCAAAATCAAGTTGGGAGCCTACTCCATTGACATGGATACCAATTTTATAAACCATAAAAGGGAATAAAAAGAGAACATGGTAATTAAAATTCAATTGGAAACAATTAAACAAATAATAGATTTAAATAGAAAAATACTATGGAATAAATGCAAAATATAAGAATCTTAAATTAAAAGAACATTGAACTTGGAATGAAGTAGTAATCATAAAATAGAAGAAATCTTGAATCCTAAACCTAAGAGAGAAGAGAGAGCATCTCTTTCTCTAAAACTACATCTAAAAAATCTAAAATTGTGAATTATGAATGTCTCTGTTGAATGGATGTATTCTCCCACTTTGTAGCCTCTAATCTGTGTTTTCTGGGTCGAGAACTGGGTCAGAAACTGCCCAGAAATCGCTGATTGCGAATTCTGTCACGCTGATTTTCATCACTGCGACGCATCCGCGTGGAGCACCTGTTCGCGTCACTTAGCTGTATGGCCACTATAGCAAATTATATATCATTTGGAAGCCTCGGACGTTAGCTTTCCAACGCAACTGGAACCACTTCATTTAGACCTCTGTAGGTCAAGTTATGATCGATTTAGTGTGAGAGGGTTAGGTTGACAGCTTTGCAGTTCCTTCAATTTCTTGTATTCCTTCCACTTTTGCATGCTTCCTTTCCGTTCTCCAAGCCATTCCTGCCCTGTAACCTCTGAAATCACTTAACACACATATCAAGACATCAAATGGTAATAAGAGAGGATTAATAATTAGCAAATCTAAGGCCAAAGAAGCATATTTTCAATCAAAGCACAGAATTAGGAAGGAAAATGTAAAACATGCAATTAGTATGAATAAGTGTGCAAAGAATTGATAAAAACCACTCAATTGAGCACAAGATAGACCATAAAATAGTAGTTTATCAACCTCCCCACACTTAAACATTAGCATTTCCTCATGCTAAGTTCAAGAGAAGCTATAAGAGAGTGAAGAGGAATGGTAGAATGTATGAAATGCAACCTATGAATGCAACTAAATGCAGAATGCTTTTTTTCTACTTGGTTAAAAGTAAACAAATCCTTCAAGAACAAATATGAACTGGATTTCACTAATTCAAATCATAAAATAAAGTACAAGTAAACTTGCAGAAGAAAATAGCTCATGAAAGCCGAGAACAAAGAATCGAGCATCGAACCCTCACTGGAAGTGCATACACTCTAATCGCTCAGGTGTTTAAGGTTTGATTCTCTCAATTCTCTACTAACCTTGTTTTCTAAGACTTTCTCTTCTTCTACCAATCAACAGAAATTTAATGCACAAATACACAAATCAAGAGGTCTTTTAAGGGTTGTAATGGGGTTAGGGTCAAGGTAGGATTGTATTTGGCCAAGTGGACTAAAATCCGAATCCTTAATTAACTTAAACTTTTCCCACCTAACTTAAGACAATCCATGTAATCACAATACAAAACCTAACTATCCATTAACCATGTTTTTCACATATTCATGCATCCGAATTTGAGTACCACTCATATGCATTGATATTATTACTTAACTTGGGCCATTTTGTGCGCTTTTATTATTTGCTCTTTTTCTTTTTTTTCTCTTTTTTTTATTTTTTTGTTTTTCTCAATGCATACGATTAAGATATTGAATGCAAGAATACATGCTCAACTATTGTTTTGCACATTTTCACAAGAATACACAACACCCAATTCTCAAACCAAATATTTTCAATCCCAATTTTTCACACTTAAATCCGAACACTTTCACTAGTCTAAGCTAACCAAGGATTCAAATTAAGGACATTATTATTTTTTGCTTAGAGTTAATGATGTGCTAAAATAAAGAACAAATGGGGTAAAATAGGCTCAACATTGGTTTGCAAAGGATAATGAAAGGGTAAGGCCATATAGGTATGTAAGCTCAGTGAAACAAAGGCCTCAATCATATAAGTGCATGCATACATCAAACAATGGAGATATAGAGTTAAGCAAGACAAAGATCACAATTTTAGAGAGAAAAAAATACACACCAAAAATAAAATATTGGTTGATAAAATGCAACCAATCAAATAAGCTCAAAAATCTCACAGGTTTTGTGTGTTCGAGCTCTAAACCATGTTCCAGAATATTATTTCTTCAAACAAGTTCAATAAAAATTTTAATTGAAATTAGTGAAATGCTATAAAAAGTTTCTTGAAAAAGAAAATATTACTTCAACCAAGTGGTAAAATATGCACAAAATCAAACAAATATGCAATCAAACATGCAAATGCAACAATGAACAAACAAAGAAAATAAAATATTGGTGTTGAGAAGAAGGTAACTAACCCACGGAAGTCGGTATCGACCTCTCCACACTTAAAGATTGCACCGTCCTCGGTGCATGCAAAGCTGTGCAGGTGGGTGGGTTTCTCCAACTGACGCTTTTCTCCAAAGATTGTGCAGATAGACTTGGTTGTCTCCCCATTAAGAAGTTTTTCCTCTTTTTCCTTCTTCGGTGGCCAGCCTGAAAGAAGAGAAAAAAAAGAACAGGAACCCAAAAACAATTATAGAAAATAAATAAAATATGAGTGGGTAATGCCAAATAGAAAGGATCTTAATTACATGGTAGCTACAACATGCAAGAGAGAAGACAGTAGGAGCAAACGGCATATCAATAGTGCAAAATTTGCAACAATGGGAAAGAGAGTGTGGGTAATGAAAGACAGTGTAAGTTCATGTCAATGCAAAAGGAATACAGGTATCATAAAAGATTGACATTGACAGAAAAATAATATCACCCAACATTGTAAAACAAGTCACTAAGCACCAAAATAATACCAGAAAAGATATAATAGTTGAATAAGAAAATTTAACACCAACGGAAAAATAATAAATTTAAAAAAATAAAAATATGCATAAAATTAAAATGCAATGAATGAAAGTATGCAAATAAATTAAATAAAATAGAATGGAAGTGAAGAGGGATAAGAGGTTTAAGGGATGAAGAAGAAGAAAGTAAGAAAGGAGGAGGAAAGGAGAGAAGAAAGAAGTAATAATTTAAAAACGGGGCGCGACGCGCGCGCAGGGCACGCGTGCGCGTGAAAACCGCACTAACCATGTGACGCGTAAGCGTCGCCCACGCATATGCGTGGGTGGACAGAATTTAAAAATGGCGCGCACGCGTCAGTGACGCGTACGCGTGGGTGATTTTGTGCCTTGGGCACAGTGCCCGCACTAGGCCAGCACAACTTTCGGCCTAACACCTCTTTACGCCGATTTGTAGGGTCACGCGTATGCGTGAGGGATGTGTACGCGTGGAAGGCTGATTTTGCAATTGACGCGGATGCGTCAGGGATATGTTCGCGTGGGCGTGTTTGTGCCTGAGGCACGCATCCAGCCACGATCCCGCGCAACTCTCTGTAAGGTTTAGCGTCGCATGTGACGCGTGCGCGTGGGACGCGTTTTTTTTAATATATACAAAATGCATAATGCAATATGCAGATACTAATGTAAACATTATGAATGACACTAATAAAATAAAAAATAAAATAAACTAGGAATAAAAGGAACGATTATACCATGGTGGGTTGTCTCCCACCTAGCACTTTTAGTTAAAGTCCTTAAGTTGGACATTTGGGGAATCCTTTGTTATGGTGGCTTGTGCTTGAACTCATCCCGGAATCTCCACCAATGTTTGCAATTCCAATATCCTCCGGGATCCCACACTAGTTGCATAAAGCCTTCAAGCAAGTTAAAACAAGTGACAAGGCCCCAAGAGTGTTGATTGCTAGAATGAATTCCGAGGTCCCAAACCTTGCTTTTGCACCCGTCTTCTTGTTGATCATCATGATCCCATCCGGGTGGCAAGCAATCTAAATTCTCACTGAAGTGTCCAAACAACTTTCTAGACCCATTCAGTTGAGCTTTACACCAACCTTTACATTTAAACTTTGAGCTTTCCACCATATTTAATCTTGCATGATGACTCCTACCACTAACCATCTTCCTCTTATTCTTAAAGCCACAAAGAGCTCTAAGCTGACCATCTGTCTTAAGTAAACCATATTCAGGTGGAAAAGTAAAGGTCAAGGATAAGAATTTTACCCACTTGAATTTTGTATTGGATGGTAATGGCTTTGGGAGAGGTGTTTCTAATGATCTTGCAAGCTCCACTCCCTTGTGCTTTTCTTTGAATTCTTCCACCTCCTTGTAAGCTTCTTCAATTTCAACCTCTTCCTCTTGGTAGCTTTCTTCCAATCCAATCCCCTCTTCATTGTTTTCCAAGGGCATGGGAGGTTGTGCTTCTTCTTCTTTAATCTCCATGTGAAATCCAATGGGAGAGAATTCAATTGTAGATAATGATTCATCAATGATTGAATCCATCTCTTGATCATCCCCTTCAAAGTCTTCAACCAGGCTATGCCTTGGAGGTTGTACACCCTCCTCAACATCAATTTCAAATGTCTTTGAAGGAGGCTCTATGATTAGGCTTTCCCATGGAGGTTCTGCATCTCCTAAATCTTCAACCACTTCTTCCTCTGCAACTATTATGGCTTCCTCCACTTGTTCCAATACAAAGCCATGTTCCTCATTATCCACCAGAGTTTCTAGTGTCTCCTTCATGCTACGCTCTTCTTTTGATTCTCCACATGTAGCCATGGGAGTACTTTGAGTGCTCAGATGTTGGGAAGCTAATCGATTTACTATCTCGGTTAAGGCAGTCGCGAATTCTAGTACATCCCTTTTCATCTTTGCTTGCCCTTGAAGAAGACCACGAAGGATGTCATCCATTGGAGATTGGGGTGGATATGAGGGTTCATTACTTGGGAGGAAGGGTTCATGATAAGAGGGTGGTTCCTTATGATAAGGATGTAGTGGTTCATCACTCTCCATCTTTTATACTTGTTGCACAACACACTTCAGTTTCTTGTTCTCAAATTGAGATTCTTTAGCCATGAGAGCTTCGAGTGCCATTCGGCTTACCACTCGGTCCAATTGACGAAGGGTTGGTTGAAATTGATCCATTATTTTCTTGAGACGATCCCTTGACTCTTGTTCTGCTTGGATACCATAAGTAGGATCATAGTGCTCTTGGATTGATGGATATGGAGATGGTGAATATTGAGGTGGTGGCTCTAAGTATGGCTCAAAAGGTGGTTGGTATGGTGGATATGGGTTAGGATCATATAGGGTGTTTGGTGGTAAGGGGCTTGTGAGTATGGTGGTTCAAAGCTATGTTGAGGAGGGGGTTCATAGGCGTATGGTGGTGGTTGTTGATAATCAAAAGAGCACTCACCATAGCCAGTATCTTGATATGCTTCTTGGAATGGCTCTTGGTCATAGTATGTTGGCGGAGGCTGTTGCCAAGAGGGTTGATCAAATCCCTATGGCTCCTCCCATCTTTGATTTTTCCAATCTTGATGCCTGTTCCTATTAGAGCTTCCATTCCCTACAACAACATTGGAACCAAACCTGAAACCAGAGGGGTGAAAATTCATAGTAGCTAAAGAAATTAAAATAAAAAACTAATAAAAAAATTAATGAAAACAAACTCCTAAAACTTAGAAACACTGACAACAATATAAGATAAAGATTTCAAAAAAGGTTTAAATTTTGGAAAGGTTTGATTTTTAAAATTTTAAATTTAAATTTTGAAATTTGAATTTTGAATTTTAGAATTTTAAATATTGAAATTTGAAATTTGATTTTGAAATAAGATAAGATAAGATTTTGAAAAAGATATAATTTTTGAAAAAGATTTGAATTTTGAAATTTAAAACTAAGATAAGATAAGATAAAAATTTTAAAATAAGAATCTGAATTTTTTTTGTAATTTTCAAAAAAATCAATTAAAATAAAGAGAAAAGATATTTTTGAAATTAATGAGGAAAGAGAAAAACAATAAAATGACACCAAACTTAGAATTTTTAGATCAAAGCAAAGAAACCAAATAAGAAAAATATTTACAATAATAAATAATAAGGCACACGTTTGCAACTCCCCGGCAACGGCGCCATTTTGACGAACGGATTTCAATTGGTAAAGAAATTTAAAAATATAATCGCATTGTAAGTATAGTTTCTAAACCAATGGAGAATCCTTTTGTACAAAAGTTTTAGTTGTCACAGGTAACAAAACCCAATAAAATTTATAACCGAAGTATTTAAACCTCGGGTCGTCTTCTCAAGGAATTGCATGGAGGTATGATTTATTATTGGTTATGGAAAAAGATACACTTTTGGGTTTTTTGTATAAGATAAAAAGCAACAATAGTAAATGGCAAAAGAAATAAAATAATAACAATAAACCTAATTACAAATTAACTCTTAAGTCTTCCAACTCAAAGGTCTCCAAATATTAATCAACTCCAAAATCAAGTTGGGAGCCTACTCCATTGACATGGATGCCAATTTTATAAACCATAAAAGGGAATAAAAAGGGAACATGGTAATTAAAATTCAATTGGAAACAATTAAACAAATAATAGATTTAAATGGAAAAATACTATGGAATAAATGCAGAATATAAGAATCTTAAATTAAAAGAACATTGAACCTGAAATGAAGTAGTAATCATAAAATAGAAGAAATCCTAAATCCTAATCCTAAGAGAGAGGAGAGAGCCTTTCTCTCTCTAAAACTACATCTAAAAAATCTAAAATTGTAAATTATGAATGTCTCTATTGAATGAATGTATTCCCCCACTTTGTAGCCTCTAATCTGTATTTTCTAGGTCGAGAACTGGGCCAGAAACAGCCCAGAAATCGCTGATTGCGAATTCTGTCACGCTCATTTTCGTCACTGCGACGCGTCCGCGTGAAGCACGTGTTCGCGTCACCTAGCTGTACAGCCACTATAGCAAATTATATATCGTTTCGAAGCCCCGGACGTTAGCTTTCCAAAGCAACTCGAACCGCCTCATTTGGACCTCTGTAGCTCAAGTTATGATTGATTTAGTACAAGAGGGTCAGGCTGACAGCTTTGCAGTTCCTTCAATTTCTTGTATTCCTTCCACTTTTGCATGCTTCCTTTCCATTCTCCAAGCCATTCCTGCCCTGTAACCTCTGAAATCACTTAACATACACATCAAGGCATCAAATGGTAATAAGAGAGGATTAATAATTAGCAAATCTAAGGCCAAAGAAGCATGTTTTCAATCAAAGTACAGAATTAGGAAGGAAAATATAAAACATGCAATTAGTATGAATAAGTGTGCAAAGACTTGATAAAAACCACTCAATTGAGCACAAGATAGACCATAAAGTAGTGGTTTATCATAAGTATTCCTTAATTTTCTCTTTTATCACATTACTTGTTCCACACTTTCATATATTTTAATTTCCTTTGTTAATATATATAGTTTTGCAATTTTGAGTTTTGGTTAATGAATTTGATATTTGATAGTTTTTATATGTTTATTGGATTGCCTTTGTTGATTTTGATCATTTGGTTATTCATAGCTTTTATCATTTTCCCAATTTTATCATGTTTTATGATTATGCCTTTATGTATTTGATGAAATGCCAATTTTCATTTTGGGGTAAATTTTCACCCCTTATCTTGGGAAAATGAGTATATAGATTACTAGAGTCATAATGTCTGACATTTAGTGATAATTTTTGGGTTGTTTGTTGTTATTGTTTCCACTAACGCTAGTAACTTACTAAGGTAATTAGTATGTTAGCTAGGATTTGTGGATTAATAACAATTATACTCACTTGACTTACTCTTCGATGTTAAGGGTAGACTAAGTAAGATTAATCCATCATAATTATCATAGTTGTGGTTATGGCAAGGAAGGAATTCCATAACTCATCCCAAGTCAAGGTTCCATTTATGTTTTGAACTACATTTCCATCAATTTTGAGTCTTACTTGTTTATATTATATACATAGTTCCTTTATTAGTTTATTAATTGCAATTTTGTCTTATTTTTTTTTCTCTTTATTATTTGCTTCTTTATTGAAAACACCCTTTACTTTCCAGAACCAAAATTGTGCGCTCTTAGGCATTAGTTCCTAGGAAAGATGACCCGAGGTTCGATTTCTCTCGGTGAATTTGAACTAGAAATTTTAAACTTTGATGGTGGGAGTTAGTTGCCGGTTTGGTCTATACTTGCAACGGAAGTTATCTTAAGTGGAAAAATTCAAACCGGTGCAAAATCCCACATCATCAACGACCCAACTCCTGGTATGCCATGGTCATACGGGAACCTAAGTGTCACCGACTTGTTCTCTTAATAATTATCTAGTATTTAATATATGAGCGTGAGCCTTTTTAGAGTGTTACCAATTTTACGAGTAAATTTTTTCTTTTTAAAGCGTCGGGGCAAAATAAAAGATTAAATATAAATAAACTTACACAGGTAGAAATGTAAAGGAACGTAAAAAAACATACAACATAACTGATAATGTACATCATTTACAATATATACAGATCATGTAGCGTTTACAAAAGATCAGCTCAGTATAATCCTTGTTAACCCTTATATAGATAATATATACACGACACCCTGGGGCCTGGCCCATACAAAAGCCACTAAGTTGACTCCCAGGCTAGCCTAACAACTCTATAGCTCCCAACTCTTGGGTGTACTAACATAAGAGACTAATCATAAGTTAATGTTAAACTGGAGTGTCATAAAAAAGAATGCTCCTACTACTATCAGACTATCATCATATGTGGCCATTAGGTAAGTCACTGTGGTACTCACCTATCTCTTCATCCTTCTCTATCTCCATATTGGATCCTTTTCTTCCTCATCGTCAGGAACTACAGCAATACCCTCAAAACCACCAGAAATACTATTATCCCTACTCACAAATCCGTTCGCGAGCACAGGTCCGTAATGTACTTACATTTTTAGTTATTTTTTCTTTAGAATTTCATTCAATAAGTCAGTAGTTCTTGTTTTATGAGCAATAACTCATAGATTAGTGAACAATACTTTGAAGTGTTTTGAATATTTTGGTTTCAAGAGATTCTAAAAGAAACACAAAACAAAACAAGGATCAAGAGAAGCAAAAAAGAAGCTTATGATTCAAGTGACATACCAAAGTCGACAAACCAAAGTCAGCAAACCAAGCCTAGTTAAAACCCAATGCAACCAATTTGTCCAAGTTTGCCGTTAAGCACCAATAAAGTGCCGTCCAATGATGGAATGAGACAGAAGCCAATTTGCGCCAATTTTTGGAACTAAGATGGATGCCGCCCAATGGCAAATCCATGGCGTCCAATGGAAAAGAGGGTGTTGTACGTATGCATCTCATGCGTGTATGCACAACCAGCACCATAAGGGACTCGTGTGTACGCATCTGTTGTGCGTACGCACAATGCTCAATTCGGGTCTAACGATACTCTTATGCCGTCCAACGGCTAAGAAAAACAGAGATAATTCTTGGGCCAACATTGGAGCAAAGAAGATGTGCTTTTCAACGGCTATGTTGGGCCATCCAACGACAACTCTCAACAAAAGCCAATCTTGGAAGAAAGCTACATGCCATCCAACGGCAACCCATAGGCGTCCAATGGCCAAGTCTTATAGAAGCATTGTGGGCTAATTTCTAGAGCTAGAAAGTGTGCCGTTCAATGGCCAAAGCTAAGCATCCAACGAGAAATCTAACAAAGGCCCAAAACTTGGAGAAATGAGCTCGCCATTGGACGTGGCTGCCTCGGTGTACAACGGGTAACATTGAAACCCCTTCCACTGCTCTATATGCTTCAGTAATCCATCAATTCATGAGGCTTTTGATGCATGAGCATCTTAGCTAGTTTAGCTAGCGAATTTAGTAGTTTTTAGTTTATTTTCATGCAATTTTAGCTAATAAATAAGCGAGTTCATGGAATATGTTAGTATATCATTAAACATAGAGTGAATTTGTGAATCTTTTATGAATATACAAGTTGAATTTGGTATAATAGAAAGCACTAAGTGAAGTTGTCATCATAAGCATTATAGTTGCAATTGGTATGTTAGTTCATCTTATATATTACTTTGATGAACTATGTTTAATACTTGATAGGTAGTTAATGAGAAAAGCATGCAGAGAACTGATAAACCCCAATTTTGTGGTTTATCTTGTGCTTAATTTAGCGAATTTTATCAACTTATTCCACATTTATTCAGTGAAATAGCATGGTTTTGTAGTTCTCCATAAATTTGTGCTTAAGAGTGAAAACATGCTTTTTAGGCCTTAAATTTGCTAATTTTAATTCACCTTTAATTCCACTCGATGCCTTGATATGTTTGTTAGTGAATTCAGGATTGAAAGGGCAAGGAATGGATCAAAGAGGTGAAGAGAAAAGCATGCAAGATGGGGAATTCATGGAAAAACAAGGATTTGGAGTGCTTAGAGCAACGCGCATGCGTGACAGACGCGCACGCATGAAGAGGAGGTCGTCCAGGCGACACGCGTGACATGATGGGTACGCGTGACAAGAAAAAGCCAGACGACGTGTATGCGTGACCCATGCATACGCGTTACAATCAGCACGTGACCTCATTAAAGTGAAAATGCTGGGGGCGATTTCTGAGCTTTCCAAGCCCAAATCCAATTCATTTCTGAGGCTATTTGATGCAGAACTCAAGATGGGTCAAGGGGGGAACAATTAGATTAGGTTAACATCATGTTGTAGGTAGTTTTCTAGAGAGAGAAGCTCCCTCTTCTCTCTAGAATTAGGTTAGAATTAGGTTAATCTTTCTTAGATTTAGGTTTAAATTCTTGTTTTCATATAGTTTTCTTCATAATTTCTTATTCCTACATCTTTGATCTTCTTAGTTCTCTTGTTAATTTCCCTTTTATGCCTCTTTTTATGTGATGAACTCTTGTTGGATTTGGATTTTCTTTAATACAATTTATGTTTCCATGTATTTTATTGCTTTCTTAAGTTGTTAGTGTTAATTTCTTGCATTGGGTAGTAGTAGATTTTATTATTCTTGCAATTTTATGATACTTTTCTTTTATGCCTTCCAAGTGTTTGATAAAATGCTTGGTTGGATGTTAGAGTAGTTTTTGATCATTCTTGGCTTGAAAAGAGAAATTAGGCAATCTTGAGTCATTAATACCCAATTTAGATTGGTGATCTAGAGTTGTTAGTTAATATTATTTCCATTGACTCTAATCTCTTGCTAATTTAATTAGTAAGTTGATTAGGAATTATGGATTGAGATTAACTAGTCTTATTTGACTTTCTCTCATGTGAAGATAACATTATACCTTCTTCCATTGTTGGAGATGACTAAATAAGATTAGCTCTTGTTACTTAATGTATGATAATTGGTGACTAGGATAGTAAGCCTATATTCTCAATTCTTGCCATGGATGTCTCTCTTTATTAATTGCTTTCCTTATTTGTTTACTTTATTTTCTTGCCATTTAATTTCTTGTCCTCTTATTTGCAAACCCCCTTAGATACCATAACCAATAATATGCATACCTCACTGCAATTCCTTTGAGAGACGATCCGAGATCTAATACTCTCGGTATTTTTATTGATTTGCACTCATGACAAACAAATTAAACTTTGATAGAGCATTACTTGTTAGTTGGGAACTATACTTGCAACGAAGTTATTTTCTTCTTAACGAGAAGAAATCCCTAAACAACGGTTTTACTCTTTCAAGTTTTTGGCGCCGTTGCCGGGGAATTACAATGTGTGCTTGTTATTGGTTATTGTATATATGTCAATATTGTGAATAGCTTGATTTTTGGTTTGTTTGCTAGTTTTTCTAGTTGTAGGACTTTGGTTTCTTTGTTTATTGTTAGTTTTTGTTTTAAATTTCCTCTAGCTATTATGAATTCTCACCCTTTTGGCTATGAGTTTGGTTCAAATTATGTTGTAGGAAATGAAAACTACAATGACAACATGTATTAAGGATGGAACAATCAAAGATGGGAGCAGCCTCAAGGAATTAATCACCCTTCTTGGCAACAACCTCCTCCAGTTTCTTATAGGTATAATCCAACTCCTAATGCATACCAACCTAATGGATGTGGTGACCCTCATTGTGATTGTCAACCACATGCACCATATGCCTATGAGCCACCTCCTCAACATAGTTTTGAACCACCATACTCACAAGCCCCCTACCACCAAACACCTCATTATGACCCTAACACTTATCCACCATACCAACCACATTATGAGACATATCAACCATACATAGAACCATAACAATTCCAACATAATTACTCCCAAGAACCACCTCGATATACACCATCTCCATACCCTTTCCAAGATGAACCACCTTCCAACTATGAACACTTTCTCCCAAATAATGAACCCTCTCTTCTACCACCGCCTCCAATGGATGAAGCTTTCGATGCTTTCATGCTAGAACAACGAAGACATCTTAGCTCTTATATCCAAAGACAAGAAGAGAAGGAAAAGGAGCTAAAGAAGCTAGAAGTCATGGTTGCTACCATGGCAGAAGCCATTAACCACATGGCCTCCCACCTAAGCTCATGCATCCCGAGTACTCCCATTGATGAATATGGAAGATCAACCAAGGAGCATAATGAGGGAGTGAACTTGAAGCTTCAAGGTGAAGAAGAGGAGTTGAGGCAAAAATTGCAACAAAGGGGAGGGAGTAGAGACAATTAAGCCAAAAAGAGTGGTTAAAGATTTAGGAGATGTTGAAAGTCTGTAGGAATGTAGAATTAGAGAGCCCTCTCCCAAGAAGCTTGATATTGATGTTGAGGAGGGTGTACAACCCCCAAAACATATAATGGTTGAAGACTTTGAAGAAGTTGATCAAGAGATGGATTCAATCATTGATGAGTTTCTATCTACAATTGATTCCTTCCCCATTGGACATGAAATTGAAGTCATAGAAGAATGTGCACAACCTCCCATACCCATGGTAAGCAATGAAGAAGAGATTGAATTGGAAGGAGGCTACCAAGAGGAAGATGTTAGAATTGAAGAAGAGGTGGAAGTTGTCAAGGAAGAACACAAGGGAGTGGAGCTTGCAAGACCATGGAGACACCTCTCCCCAAGCCATCACCATCCTTCATTTCATTCAAGTGGGTAAATCTCCTATCTTTAAGTTTTATTATCCCACTTGAATATGGTTTGCTCGAGACGAATGGTCAACTTAGAGCTCTTTGTGGATTTAAGAGCAAAAGGGAGATGGTTAGTGGTTGGAAACATCACTCTAGGTTCATGATGATTGCATGTTCAAATTTTGATTGCAAGGTTTGGTGTAGAGATAGATTGCTTGGGTCTAGGAGGATGTTTGGGTGCTTAAATGAGAATTCCAAGGCTAAACCACCCGAAGGGAATCATCGTGGTCAACTTGAAGATGGGTGCGAAAACAAAGTGTGGGATTCTGAATTACAAGAAGAGGATCAACTTTGGGAGCTCATGGTTTGTGAAGAACTCCATCAAAGCTTGGAGATATTAATTTTGAATGATGGAGCTTATTGGAAGTCCAAGCATTGGTGGAAGTTCAAGGATGAATTCAAGCACAAGCCACCTTGATGAGAGCTCCCCATAAGTGCAACTTAAGGACAATAAACAAAAGTTCTAGGTGGGAGACACCCTACTATGGTAAAATCTTTTAATTTTTGTCTTTTGTAGATATTGGTAAAATAAGTTTAATTTCATGTTTAGTTTTATTTGTTTGGTTTATTTAGTAGTCTAGTATGTTAAATAAGGTTTTATGGTGTTTCGGTAGCTATTTGGAGGTTTGGAATGCTTATTTTGGTGCAAGAACTTGGAAAAATTTTGAAAAACAGAGCACCATGCCACGCGTACGCGTCACCCATGCGTACGCGTGACCCCAAGTTTTCAACCACTCATGCGTACGCCTCATCCATGCGTACGTGTGACATCCAAATTTTCCAGGGCCAGTACAAAAACTAGAGAGTTGCGCATGGAGTGTGCTGGAATTGGGCCTCTGGAACAATTTTCACCCACGCTTATGTGTGACCCATGCGTACATGTCACTTATCTCTTTCTTCACTCACGCGTGCACGTCGCCGATACGTACGCGTGACCCTACCCTGTTTCACCCACCTTCTTTTCTTCTCTTCTTTCTATTTCTTTCCTTATTCTCTCTTCTCTTATTTTCTTTCTCTCCGTCAACCTTGATCCAACACTACCAATCACCATCTATCACCAACTCCTTTAGTTAGTTAATTAGTTATTTAGTTAGTTTAATTTTCAGTTTTTCATTATAAGTGTTGGATTATTAATTTTTTTTTGCTATCTATTGCTGCTAATTACTGATATGATGTTATTTTAACATCATTCATTATTGTTAATTTTCATTGTTGAATTCTTTATTGAGGTTTGACGTGGCGGAAATTAGCCGATTAAGAATTTATAATGAAATTAGCGTTGCAAGTATAGTTCTTTACTGACAAAAATCTGCTTATTAATTTAGAAGGGTTGTCACAAAGCAAGAATAAAAATACTGGGAGTATGAATCCTAGGTCATCTCCCAACAAGTTGTAGAGAGAGTGCTATTTATTGATCAAGAAATTTTTGAGAAGTTTGGAGTTGGAGAATAGAATTAAAGCTAGAGAATTAACAAATAATTTAATTAACTATGATAAAAAGGCCTTGACTGGGAGAAGATTAATCGGAAGTTCTATCCTTGTTGGATGTTCCCAAGTGTAATAGTGATAGGTTGTTGTTCTACTTAGTTATCCCTTACTGAAGAAAGGAAGGTCAAGTAACTAGCTAATCAACTCTATTCTCAAGTCCTAATCCTCTCCAAGGGAAGGATTAGAGTTAAAGGTTAGAGAATCATCCAACAACTTCTAATTAGAATTAACACTTGAGTATTCCCAACTCAAGGGTCTCCTCTTAATCTACTCCCTTGACATGAGTGCTACGTTCATAAGCATAAAAAGAGAATAAAGAGAAGACATGATAAATTGAATAATAACTGAGAATTAATTAAAAAGTGAAAATAGATCTTGCATTAATAAATTCTAAAAACAATCCAATTGTAACTCTGAATAAGGATTAAGAATATGGAAGAGTAAGTAACAAGTAAGGAAACAAACTAGAATGATGAGGTCTTCCACAGAGGTAGTCAATCTTCTCAATATCCAGATCAAAAGTATAGAACTAAGAAATATGAATGTGAAGAACCCTAGATTAGGAAGTGATTTCTCTCTCCAAGATTCAAAACTAAAACTAAAACTATGCAGAATAAGAATGTGTCTTGAGTCTTTGCTGTTCCCTCACTCTAGTTTGTGTTTTTGGGCCGAAAACTGGGTCTAAAACTGGCCCGAAATTGCCCCCAGCGATTTTCTGCAACTACTGTATGTCGCACATGTCACGCGTACGCGTCAGTCACGTGTACGCATCGCTTGTCCTGTGCGCTAATCACGCACGCGCGTCGCTATGAAAAGCTCCAAATCACGCGCACACGTCGGCCATGCGTGCGCGTCACGTCTCGCTGGTTAGCATCATTGTTTCTTTGTGTTCCTTCCATTTCTGCAAGCTTCCTTTCCGTTCTCCAAGCCATTCTTGCCCTATAGGGCCTGAAACACTGAACATACAGATCACGGCATCGAATGGTATAGAGAGGGATTATAATCTAACAATTTTAAGGCTTAGGAAGCAGGTTTTCAATCATAATATTAAATCAGGAAGGTAAATGTATAACATGCTAATTACATGGATAAATGTGGGAAGAATCTAATAAATACCACTCAATTGAGCACAAGATAAACCGTAAAATAGCGGTTTATCAACCTCCCTACTCTTACACATTAGCATGTCCTCATGCTAAGCTCAAGGAAAATTAGAAAGAATGAATAGGGACAGTAGGACTCATGCGATGCAATGCAATCTATACATATGAATGTAACTATATGATGAAATGTCCATGCCTACTTAGTTAAGAAAATAAACAAGTCTTCCAAGACAAACAGAAATCAAATTCCACTAATCCAAATCACATAATAAGAATAAGTAAACTTGTGAGAAGATAGCTCATGAAAGCCGAGAACATAGAGTCAAGCTTGAACCCTCACTAGGAGCGTGTATGCACTCTAGGCACTCAAGTGTATAGGGTAATCCACTCTAGTCACCTCCATTCATGCTTTCTAAATTTTGTTCTTCATCTAACTAATCAACAAGTATTTAATGCACACATGCAAACATCATGAGGTATTTCTTAAGGTTGTACTGGGGCTTAGGTAAGGGTGAGGGTACATATATGGCTAAGTGAGCTGAAAATTGAATCCTTGATTATCCTAAGTTCTCACTTAACACACACACGCGTTCCTATGCTTATAAAATCATGCCTAAATGCTCATAATCTCACTTTGTATGTTGTACCTACTCATGTACTTAAATGTTCTTTTATTCCACATCAAATGCATTGATCTTTTTATTAACTTAGCATTGGGGTGCTTCCTTTCCCCTAAAATTAAACCGAGACATATAACATTTCTCTTTTTTTTCTTTTCTTCCTTTTTTTGAAAGTGTTATAGCATCAATGCAATTGGTTTTCATAATTTCACATGAGTGGTATTCAAGTTTTTTAATATTTATCAATTAGCATACATTCTTATTAACCCAAGTTCCCATAGTTTTTCCCACACTTGATTGACACACAATCTTTATCTTAAGCTAACCAAAGATTCAATTGGGATAATTACTTGTTTTTTTGCTTAAGGCTAGTGATGTGGTAATATAAAGAACAAAAGGGAATTAAAAGGCTCAAAGGGGTGAACAAAGGTAATTAGAAAGGTAGGCTATTTGGGATAGTGAGTTAATAACAATTGATGGCCTCAATCATATATATGCATGAATACATTAAACAATGGACATATAGAATAGAACAAACCATTGATTGCAATTATAGAGGAGAGAAAACACACAAGAATAAAAATAATGGTTAAATAGTGTAACCATATAATTAGGCTCAAAATCTTACTGGGTTGTGTGTTCTAGCTCTAACCATGTTCCAAATTACAGTCTTTAAACAAGTTTAACATAGAGTTTTATTTTGAATTAGTGAAATTTTTTAAAAATTTTTCAAAAATAGGGTCTTTGAAAAGAATTTATTATTTTTCAACCAAGTAGAACATGCATGAAACTAATTATTACTATGCAATCTATTCTATCTAAACAAACAGAAAATTACCTACTAATTTATCTATTGGTGCTAAGAGAAAGAAAAGTTATCTCCGGAAGTTAGGTACTGACCGACCTCCCCACACTTAAAGCTTGGCACCGTCCTCGGTGCCATCAGTCAGGAACAAAAGGGGTTTGGTAACAGCATCTCCACAATCGGGGTCGGCAGGGCTCCCCGTGTTGGTAGTTGAAGTGGAGTCCGGAGTGTCTGGATCTTCTGCAGGTGGGTGGTTCCCAACAATTAGCTGCTTCAGGTATGTGAATTGGCGCTTGTTACGGCGCTCCATGCGATCCAACCTCTGTAGTATCTGAAGGAGCAGCTGATTTGTTGAAGGTGCTTGTGATGTGGAAGGAGAAGGAGTATCTCTGGTCGGGTCTACAGTCCGGCTGATAGTGGCTGGTGGGAGTTGAAGGTACTTCCCATTGGGGACTTTCTGATCGTCTTGCGGAATCATGGCCTTGGTATCTCCAGCTTTGTAGGAGACTCCGGTGGCTTAGACTAGATCTGAAACTAAGGCAGGAAAAGGTAGGTTGCCCGCAATCTGTATGTGTCCCATGGCTTGCCGGATGTGTCTTGGTAAGTTGAGAGGCTGGTCCGTAAGGATACATCAGATGAGTGCAGCCATGCCTGTAGTGAAGGAGGACTCATGAGTGCTCGGGAAGACGTAGTGGGACATAATCTGTGCCCACACGCGAACCTCCAAAGTAAGTGCGGAAGCCAATATGCCCTTAGGTCGGGATCGATGGTAACCATAGATCCATCTACTGCCAGGTTGTGCTATAATTCTGAGAACGTCGTCCCAGTCAAATTGGTATTGTTGGCGCTTGAGAGAGGCTTCTTGAAATGCGTCCAATCCTTCTAGAGTAGGGGGAAGATCTAAAGCTTGCTGAATAGCCCTTTCGGAGATGAGGACTTGCTTCTGACGAACATAGATAGAGTGCAGTGTTGGCATGTGAAAGTTGGAGTAGAATTTGACTACCCATGAAAGATTGACCTGCCGTGGCTGCTTCCGTAAGAAATCCCAGTGTCTTTGTTCAATGCGGGGCTCTACCAAGTCAATAATGTTGTTAGGGATGATAAGAAGGTACTCATTATTGTAGTTCCTCGCTGCTAGGATGGGGAACATCTGCTCATAGTAGCGGTTCGTGAACCTCGCAGTGTCCCTTGCTGGAAAGGCTTTTTCAGATTCATTGACCTTGATGACTCTCTTGACTTGCTTTATTGATGGTTTGACAGCTGTTGAAGATTGTTCCGCAGTTAGTGCTCTTTTTGTCCCTTTCCTTGCCAGTGGTTTGGGAGTAGCTTTCTCTTTACCCTTCTTGCTGGCCATCCAGAAAAGGGAAAAGGAAGGTTACGTTTAAAGCTAAGGGTTAAAGCAAGGAAGAGCACAGTACAAGTGATAATCAATGCCAAGGTAATGAAGATGTCGTGAACACATGGTTGCGACTACATGTGTGATGCTACGATTTTAGGAAATTGCACGATCGGCAAAAATTCCTTCCGGCAAGTGCACCGGTTATCGTCAAGTAAAAACTCACAATAGAGTGAGGTTGAATCCCACAAGGATTGGTTGAGTGAGCAATTCGGATTAGAAGTGTGTTCTAGTTGAGCGGAATCAAGATTTAGATGAGAATTTGCGGAATGTAAAATTGGCGAGAAACGTAAATGGCAAGAAATTGAAATTTGCGGAATCTTAAATTGCATGAATTAAAGAGCGAGAAGCTAAATTGCTGAAATTAAAAAGGGATCGGGGTGATTGCATGAATTTAATTGCAGAATGTAAGAGAAAGTGGTAGATCAGAAATGGGGAATTCATTGGGTTTCAGGAGATATTGAGATCTCCGAATCAAAACATTTTTATCCCTTCCTCAACCAATGCATCCATTGAATTTTGCTTTGCAATCTTATATGATTGGATCCCAATCCCTTGGCTCACCAATTCTCTCTAAAAA
>NC_029772.3:43418895-43423609 GCF_000817695.3 Arachis duranensis | reverse complement strand
AAATTCCAGACTCATCAATTCTTCAGGCCCAATCCCATAAACCATGATATTCAATTGGGTTTCATGCCAGAGTACGTTTAAGTTAATGTTTGTGCTCAAATGCTAACTTAAAACTGCAATATCTTTGGCCCAGAAACCTTTTCAAATAGTGGTGTTTAAGTTGCAGTTTAAGCTTAAACTGCAACTTAAACGCCAGACACTTCCAGTGATGCCTTTTGTGGAAGCACCTTTAAGTTCCAGTTTAAGCTTAAACTGGAACTTAAACGTTGGATACTCCTGGAGGTGGTATAACTCAAGCACGTTTAAGCTTCAGTTTAAGGTTAAACTGAAGCTTAAACGTGGAAATGGAAGAAAGCAACCCTGGAGGGTAAAGTAGTCGAACACGTTTAAGCTTCAGTTTAAGGTTAAACTGAAGCTTAAACGTGGAAATGGAAGAAAGCAACCCTAGAGTGTGGAATGGTCGAACACGTTTAAGCTTCAGTTTAAGGTTAAACTGAAGCTTAAACGTGGAAATGAAGAAAGCAACCCTGGAGGAGAATTTTGGTCGAACACGTTTAAGCTCCAGTTTAAGGTTAAACTGGAGCTTAAACGTGGAAATGGTTCCCTGGTGCATTTCTCATTTCTGGCGTTTAACTTCCAGTTTAAGGTTAAACTGGAGGTTAAACGCCACTTTCAGCCTTTCCTCAGCTTTCATGATTTTGGCGTTTAAGCTCCAGTTTAAGCTTAAACTGGAGCTTAAACACCACTGATAGTTCCCAGCATTATATGGCTTGGCAGTTTAAGTTCCAGTTTAAGCTTAAACTGGAACTTAAACTCCACATGTGATTTTCAAGCTTCCTTTATTGATTTTGTTGCTTCCTTGCCTAACCTCTTCTTCCCTGAAATCATCCAAACAACTGCATCAAAGTCTTGCAAAATTTCATGAGAAATCTTCCATTCATAGCATTCAAGTAATATAACTAAAAACTCATGGAATTTGCATCAAAATCATACTGTTTGGATGGTTTATTGCTTTGTTATTCATTTAACCATTCTTGGTTACTTTAAGCTCAAGAAAATGCATAAAACAACTAAAACTAACAGAAAAATGCTAGTGAAACTAGCCTAAGATGCCTTGGCATCAATGTGATCAGTTCATCAATGAAAATATAGCAAGTGCCTGGTATGGCAAGTAAATGCAAGAGGTTTATTAGCATGCCGGCAAAGGAATGAGTAGCATAGATCAAGTATTAAATGCCCAATTTGATTATCAAATGTTTCAAACTAACAATCTGGTTGTATTGACAAATATATTCAATCAATAAAAAATTGAAAGGGGTTTTGTGAAAAACAGGCATTAGAGTAGAAGAATAGAATAATTTAAAATTGCACAATGTCATACGGGTTTTTTTCACAAACACTTAGCATGCATGTTGAATATGATAAGGAAAGAATTAAATTGGAACATGCAAGGTTCCCAAAAATAATGAATATAAATTGTCAAACAACTCCATAATAATCCATAAGCAATTATAGAAGAATTCACCCATTAAGATATCTAACACCAATTAAGATGATGCAAAAGTAAATAATTAAGAGGAAGAAAGGAGAGAAAATAGAAAGAAAGAACCTTGAGAAGAAGGTGAGAAAGAGAGATGATTTAAGAATGTGACACTGAGATAATATGAGGGAAGAGAAAAGAAGAAGAAAAGAGTAAAGGAAGAAGAAGAAGAAGAAGAAGAAGAAGAAGAAGAAGAAGAAGAAGAAGAAGAAGAAGAAGAAGAAGAAGAAGAAGAAAAGAAAGAAGAAGAAAGAAATTAGGATTTGGAAAAGATAAGAAAAGAAATCTGGGCTGCACAGGGTGCAGGTGATGTTTCGCGAATGACGAATACGCGTGGTCTACGCGTACGCGTGAGGTGCGCAGAGAGGGAGATGACGCGTGAGCGTCAGTCATGCGTATGCGTGACCATGTTTGTGCTACTAGCGCGAGGGCAACGTGGCTCTCGCACAACCCTCTGTTCGAATTGGGATGCATGCCAAAATGCCATATGACGCGTGCGCATCAGGCACGCACACGCTTGGAAGTGCTTGTTGTGAAAGTGACGCGCATGCGTCCACGACGTGTTCGTGTGATATAATTTGTGCCTCGGGCACAACGCCAAAAATTGACGTGACAGAAATTAGCCGATTAAGAATTTATAATGAAAGTAGCGTCGCAAGTATAGTTCTTAACTGACAAAAATCTGCTTATCAATTTAGAAGGGTTGTCACAAAGCAAGAATAAAAATACTGGGAGTATCAATCACAGGTCATCTCCCAACGAGTTGCAGAGAGAGTGCTATTTATTGATCAAAATTTCTGAGAAGTTTGGAGTTGGAGAATAGAATTAAAGCTAGAGAATTAACAAACGATTTAATTAACTATGATAAAAAGGCCTTGACTGGGAGAAGATTAATCGGAAGTTCTATCCTTGTTGGATGTTCCCAAGTGTAATAGTGATAGGTTGTTGTTCTACTTAGTTATCCCTTACTGAATAAAGGAAGGTCAAGTAACTAGCTAATCAACTCTATTCTCAAGTCCTAATCCTCTCCAAAGGAAGGATTAGAGTTAGAGGTTAGAGAATCAGCCAACAACTTCCATTTAGAATTAACACGTGAGTATTTCCAACTCAAGGGTCTCCTCTTAATCAACTCCCAAGTCAAGTTGGGAATCTACTCCCTTGACATGAGTGCTACGTTCATAAGCATAAAAAGAGAATAAAGAGAAGACATGATAAATTGAATAATAACTGAGAATTAATTAAAAAGTGAAAATAGATCTTGCATTAATAAATTCTAAAAACAATCCAATTGTAACTCTGAATAAGGATTAAGGATATGGAAGAGTAAGTAACAAGTAAGGAAACAAACTAGAATGATGAGGTCTTCCACGGAGGTAGACAATCTTCTCAATATCCAGATCAAAAGTATAGAACTAAGAACTATGAATGTGAAGTACCCTAGAGGAGGAAGTGATTTCTCTCTCCAAGATTCAAAACTAAAACTAAAACTATGCAGAATGAGAATGTGTCTTGAGTCTCTACTTTTCCCTCACTCTAGTCTGTGTTTCTGGGCCAAAAATTGGGTCTAAAACTGGCCCGAAATTGCCCAGCAATTTTCTACAACTGCTGTACGTCGCGCATGTCACACGTACGCGTAGTTCACGGTACGCGTCGCTCGTTCTGTGCGCTAATTACGCGCGCGCGTCGAGTGTGCGTGTGTGTCGCTATGAAAAGCTCCAAATAACGCACAAGCGTCGGCCATGCATGCGCGTCACGTCTCGCCGGTCAGCATCATTGTTTCTTTGTGTTCCTTCTATTTTTGTAAGCTTTCTTTCCGTTCTCCAAGCCATTCTTGCCCTATAGGGCCTGAAACACTGAACACACAGATCACGGCATCGAATGGTATAGAGAGGGATTATAATCTAATAATTTAAAGGCTTAGAAAGCAGGTTTTCAATCATAATATTAGATCAAAAAGGTAAATGTATAACATGCTAATTACATGGATAAATGTGGGAAGAATCTAATAAATACCACTCAATTGAGCACAAGATAAACCGTAAAATAGCAGTTTATCAAGGTTATATTTTGTTACTTGGTTTTGAGTTTTTCATGTTTAACATTTGTGAATACCAAGTGTATAACATTGCCCTTAATTATCCTAAGTCTTTTAAATTGCATGTTTTGGCCAGCATGTGATTTGAATTCATTATCTATGATGAGGCAATCTTTGTATTATCAATGCATTTTTTGTTAGGTGATGCTTGTTTATGATCGACCCTTATTCACATCACCTATTTCATGCATTGAGATTTTGGAGTTATGAAATTGGATCGAAAGCTTACCTAATGCCATATTTTTGAGCTTTGTAAAGCATTGTGGACCATGCTTGCTATGTGATTGAGTTTAATTTCTATCTTCTTTTTCCTAAGTTCCATAGCACCCATGTATTCCACCTCTATGTCACTTAGGTGTTGCAACAACTTCAATATGTGTCATTGTTTGATGTGTGAGCCCTATATTTCGTTTGGTTCACTAAGTTTATTTACACATCAATCAATGTCCATTCATTATCCAATTCACAATTGCTTGATTTTTTCTCGAATGCTTTTATACTTCTTTATTGCTTGTTTGGTTATCTTAACCTACAAGTTTTCTTTGAAGTATTTCAAGCACACTAGAATGAGTGAAGTGCTTACTTCTTTTGTGTAATCATGACATAGCTTTTAAAAATAAGCGTGTGTGTTTGGTGGGCGAAATTGTGATCATCAATAATGGCTCCAAAGGCTTGGTGCTCTCAAACGTGAATCACACTTTATCACAACTCCGCACAACTAACCAGCAAGTGTACTGGGTCGTCCAAGTAATACCTTACGTGAGTAAGGGTCGATTCCACAGAGATTGTCGGTATGAAGCAAGCTATGGTCATCTTGTAAATCCCAGTCAGGCGGATTTAAATGGATTAAGAGATTATTGGTTTAAATAATGATAATAAAATAAATAGAAAATACAGATAAAGTTACTCATGTAATTCAATGGTGGGAATTTCAGATAGGTGTATGGAGGTGCTGTGTTCCTTTTGAATCTTTGCTTTTCTACTTCTTCCTTCCAGTTTTTTATCACTCCTTTCTATGGCAAGCTGTATGTAAGGCATCACTGTTGTCAATGGCTACATCCCATCCTCTCAGTGAAAAT
>NC_029772.3:43416912-43418656 GCF_000817695.3 Arachis duranensis | reverse complement strand
CTTATACCACGAAGATTCTGATTAAGGAATCCAAGAGATATGCACCCGGTCTAAGGTAGAATGGAAGTGGTTGTCAGTCACACGCGTTCATAGGGGAGAATAATGATGAGTGTCATAGATCATCACATTCATCAAGTTGAAGTGCAACGAATATCTTAGAACAAGAATAAGTCGAATTGAATAAAAAATCGAAGTACTTGCATTAAAACTCGAGGTACAACAGAGCTCCACACCCTTAATCTATGGTATGTAGAAACTCCACCATTGAAAATACATAAGTGATGAAGGTCCAGGCATGGCCGAGAGGGCAGCCCCCAAAACGTGATCACAGGATCAAAAATACAATCCAGGATCCAGGATGAAAATATAATAGTAAAAAGTCCTATTTATACTAGACTACCTACTAGGGTTTACAAAAGTAAGTAATTAATGCATAAATCCATTTCCGGGGCCCACTTGGTGTATGTTTGGGCTGAGCTTGATCTATCCACGAGCTGAGGCTTATCTTGGAGTTGAACGCCAAGTTGTAACGTGTTTTGGGCATTCAACTCTAGTTCATGACGTGTTTCTGGAGTTTGACTCCAGAATGCAGCAGGGAACTGGCGTTGAGCGCCAATTTACGTCGTCAAATCCCGAATAAAGTATAGACTATTATATATTGCTGCTCTGGATGTCTACTTTCCAACGCCGTTGAGAGCGCGCCATTTGGAGTTCTGTAGCTCAAGAAAATCCATTTCGAGTGCAGGGAGGTCAGATTCCAACAGCATCAGCAGTCCTTTGTCAGCCTTCTTATCAGAGTTTTGCTCAGGTCCCTCAATTTCAGCCAGAAAATACCTGAAATCACAGAAAAATACACAAACTCCTAGTAAAGTCCAGAAATGTGAATTTAGCAAAAAAACTAATAAAAACATCCCTAAAAGTAACTAGATCATACTAAATACTACCTAAAAATAATGCCAAAAAGCGTATAAATTATCCGCTCATCAGAACACCAAACTTAAATTGTTGCTTGTCCCCAAGCAACTCAAAATATCAATGAATATTAATTCTAATTAGATGAGCGGGACTTGTAGCTTTTTGCTTCTGAACAGTTTTGGCATCTCACTTTTTTCTTTTGAAGTTCAGAATGATTGGCTTCTATAGGAACTCAGAGTTCAGATAGTGTTAATTGATTCTCCTAGTTAGGTATGTTGATTCTTGAACACAGCTACTTTTATGAGTCTTGGCCGTGGCCTTAAGCACTTTGTTTTCTAGTATTACCATCGGATACATAAATGCCACAGACACATGACTGGGTGAACCTTTTCAGATTGTGACTCAGCTTTGCTAGAGTCCCCAGTTAGAGGTGTCCAGAGCTCTTAAGCACACTCTTTTTTCTTTGGATCACGACTTTAACCACTCAATCTCAAGCTTTTCACTTGGACCTTCATGCCACAAGCACGTGGTTAGGGACAGCTTAATTTAGCCGCTTAGGCCTGGATTTTATTTCCTTGGGTCCTCCTATCCATTGATGCTCAAAGTCTGGGATCCTTTTTACCCTTGCCCTTTGATTTTAAGGGCTAATGGCTTTTTCTGCTTGCTTTTTCTTTCTTTCTAATTTTTTGCCACTTTTTTTTCCGCAAGCCTTTGGTTTTTCACTGCTTTTTCTTGCTTCAAGAATCAATTTTATGATTTTTCAGATCATCAATAACATTTCTCTTGTTCATCATTCTTTCAAGAGCCAACAATTTTAACATTCATAAAC
>NC_029772.3:43390610-43416793 GCF_000817695.3 Arachis duranensis | reverse complement strand
TCATGTACTTCTTGTTCTTTTGAATTAAAAACATTTTTCATTTAAGAGAGGTGAAGGATTCATGGAATTATTCATAGCCTTAAGACATAGTTACTAAATACTAATGATAAACATAGATAAACATATAACATAAAAAAAACGAAAAGCAGAAAAAAATTTAAGAACAAGGAATGAGTCCACCTTAGTGAGGGTGGCGCCTTCTTGAAGGACCATTGATGTCCTTGAGCTCTTCTATGTCTCTTCCTTGTCTTTGTTGCTCCTCCCTAGTGATTTTGGTGCTCCTAATAATTATGTGGAGGAAAATGTATCCCCTGAGGCATCTCAGGGATTTCTTGATGAGGGAATTCCTCATGTTCTCTTGATGTGCAGTCAAATGCTCTTCTACTGAGCTATGGACCCTTGAGATGAATCTCTCCATCCCCCATGACTTGGAGGTGGAAGCTTTTTGTCTTCCCTTTTCTCTTTTTTTTTTCTTTTTTTTCTTTTGAGGTTTCTCTGGCCCTAGGTGTAGTATAATCACCAAGCATCCTCCTTGCATTGTTATTATTTTCGGCTGCCATCTCCTCTTCTTTTTCGAAATTTTCTGTAAAGTTTTCTCTGAATTGTTGAATTTTAGTTTCTCTTGACTTCCTCTTCAGAGTCCTTTCAGATTCAGGATCTGCTTCAATAAGAATGTTCTTGTCCTTGCTCTTGCTCATATGAAAAAGAAGGGAACATCGAAAATTAGAGAGGGAAAAGTAGTTAGGTGGTTTTGAAAAAGATAAGAAACAAACAAAAAGTTAATTAGTTAGTTGAAAAAGATATTAAAATCAAATTTGAAAAGATAAGAAGATAAGAAGTTAGAAAAGATATTTTAAAATCAAATTTTTGAAAAAGATAAAATTTTGAAAAAGATATGATATAAAAGATATGATAAAAAGATATGATTTTTGAAAATATAAGATTGAAAAGATATTTTTTTGAAAAGACATGATTTTAAAAGATATGGTTTCAAAAAGATATGATTGAAATTAGTTTTGAAAAAGATTTGAATTTTAAAATCACAATTAATGACTTGACTCACAAGAAATCACAAGATATGATTATAGAACTTAAAGTTTGAATCTTTCTTAACAAGAAAGTAAAAAACTTGAAATTTTTGAATCAAAACATTAATTGTTGATGATATTTTCGAAAATATGATGTAAAGATAAGAAAAAGATTTTGAAAATATGATGAAAAAGATTTTTGAAATTTTCGAATATGATAAAAAAATGGAAAATATATGATTTTTGAAAAGATTTTAAAAAGATAAGATATTTATTTATTTTATTTTTTATTTTTTTTGATTTTTGACTTTTTTATGATGAGAGAGAAAAACACTAAAAATACTCAATGCATGAAAAATTTGGATCAAAACACATGATGCATGCAAGAACACTATGAATGTCAAGATGAGCACCAAGAACACTTTGAAGATCATGATGAACATCAAGAACATATTTTTGAATAATTTTCAATGTAAAGAAAATATGCAAGACACCAAACTTAGAAATCTTTCATGTTTAGACACTATGAATGCAAAAATGCACATGAAAAACACCATACAACACAAAACAAGAAAATATGAAGATCAAACAAGAAAGTTCATCAAGAACAACTTGAAGATCATGATGAATGCAATGCATGAATGCAATTTTCGAAAAATGCATGATGAATATGCAATTGACACTAAACTTAAAACTTGACACAAGACTCTAACAAGAAACACAAAATATTTTTGATTTTTATGATTTTCTAATTTTTTTGTATTTTATTTTTATATTTTTTTTGAAAACATATAGGAAAAATAAAATAAGAAATTCTAAATTTTTAATGAGAATTCCAGTGTTCATCAAATGTCAGTCTAAAGCTTCAGTCCAGGAATTAGACATGGCTTACTAGCCAGCCAAGCTTTTGTAAAAGCTCCGGTCTAAAACACTAGACATGGCCAATGGCCAGCCAAACTTTAAGTGACAAATCAAGCATACAGCAGCAGATAGATTAGTAACAGCTAGCTTGCTCTTGTGATGATGGGTTGAAGCCTCGGTCCAAAAGATTAGACATGGCTTTACAGCCAGCCAGGCTTCAACATGCTTCATGAAACTCTAGAATTCATTCTTAAAAATTCTGAAGAACAGGATAAGTAATATATTTTTTTTTCGAAATTTAAGAACAATAAAACAAAATAAAAAAAATAAAATAACCCAATCTGAGCAACAAGATGAGCCGTCAGTTGTCCATACTCGAACAATCCCCGGCAATGGCGCCAAAAACTTGGTGGGCGAAATTGTGATCATCAATAATGGCTCCAAAGGCTTGGTGCTCTCAAACGTGAATCACACTTTATCACAACTCCGCACAACTAACCAGCAAGTGTACTGGGTCGTCCAAGTAATACCTTACGTGAGTAAGGGTCGATCCCACAGAGATTATTGGTATGAAGCAAGCTATGGTCATCTTGTAAATCCCAGTCAGGCAGATTTAAATGGATTAAGAGATTATTGGTTTAAATAATGATAATAAAATAAATAGAAAATAAAGATAAAGTTACTCATGTAATTCAATGGTGGGAATTTCAGATAGGTGTATGGAGGTGCTGTGTTCCTTTTGAATCTTTGCTTTTCTACTTCTTCCTTCCAGTTTTTTATCACTCCTTTCTATGGCAAGCTATATGTAGGGCATCACCGTTGTCAATGGCTACATCCATCCTGTCAGTGAAAATGGTCCAAATGCTCTGTCACAGCACGGCTAATCATCTGTCGGTTCTCAATCAGGTTGGAATAGAATCCAGTGATTCTTTTGCGTCTGTCACTAACGCCCAGCTTTCAGGAGTTTGAAGCTCGTTACAGTCATTTAATCCCGGAATCCTACTCGGAATACCATAGACAAGGTTAGACTTTCCGGATTCCCATGAATGCCGCCATCAATTCTAGCTTATACCACGAAGATTCTGATTAAGGAATCCAAGAGATATGCGCCCGGTCTAAGGTAGAACGGAAGTGGTTGTCAGTCACGCGCATTCATAGGTGAGAATTATGATGAGTGTCACGGATCATCACATTCATCAAGTTGAAGTGCAATGAATATCTTAGAATAAGAATAAGTCGAATTGAATAAAAAATAGAAGTACTTGCATTAAAACTCGAGGTACAACAGAGCTCCACACCCTTAATCTATGGTGTGTAGAAACTCCACCGTTGAAAATACATAAGTGATAAAGGTCCAGGCATGGTCGAGAGGCCAGCTCCCAAAACGTGATCACAGGATCAAAAATACAATCCAGGATCCAGGATGAAAATATAATAGTAAAAAGTTCTATTTATACTAGACTAGCTACTAGGGTTTACAGAAGTAAGTAATTAATGCATAAATCCACGTCCGGGGCCACTTGGTGTATGTTTGGGCTGAGCTTGATCTATCCACGAGCTGAGGCTTATCTTGGAGTTGAACGCCAAGTTGTAACGTGTTTTGGGCGTTCAACTCTGGTTCATGACGTGTTTCTGGCATTTGACTCCAGAATGCAGCATGGAATTGGCGTTGAGCGCCAGTTTACGTCATCAAATCCCGAATAAAGTATGGACTATTATATATTGCTGGAAAGCTCTGAATGTCTACTTTCCAAATCCGTTGAGAGCGCGTCATTTGGAGTTCTGTAACTCCAGGAAATTAATTTCGAGTGTAGGGAGGTCAGATTCCAACAGCATCAGCAGTCCTTTGTCAGCCTTCTTATCAGAGTTTTACTCAGGTCCATAAATTTCAGCCAGAAAATACCTGAAATCACAGAAAAACACACAAACTCCTAGTAAAGTCCAGAAATGTGAATTTAGAATAAAAACTAATAAAAACATCCCAAAAAGTAACTAGATCATACTAAAAACTACCTAAAAACAATGCCAAAAAGCGTATAAATTGCGTGGTTACATCATATAACCACTTATTTCCATTCTTGTGTGTATTATTCTCTTTCTATGATTGTAATCTTTGATTTGTTTGATTTTTTATGTCCATTATTTCATGTATACATGCATTCATATGATTGAGACCATCGTTTCAAATAGCTCACTTACCCAAATAGCCTACCTTTTATCTTCCATTGTTAGCCAACTTTGAGCCTATGCTAAACCCTTTTATTCTTAATTTTAGCACATCACAAGCCATAAAGCAAAAAATAATAAATATTCTTAATTTGGATCTTTGATTAGCTAAGACTAGTGAGAGTGTTTATCATTTAAGTATGGAAAATTTGGGAACATTGGTTGGGATAAAAGAGTGTTTTTGTACTTCTATTGAAAATATTGGGAATTGGGTACATACTCATGCATTGAATGTTAAACCATATGCATTGATGCTCTTGTATATATTTTAGTTTGAAAAAAAATGAGAAAAATAAAAAAAATATGTAGAAAAATAAAAAACTAGAAAAAGAAAAGAAAATGAACTAATAAAAAGGGGACAAAATGCCCTGAAGTGAAGTTCAATAATAATCAATGCATATGGGTTGTGATAAAAAAAAGAGAATGTATGAGTGTGTGAAAAAGTGAAGAATGGGTAGTTAGGTTAGCAATCAAATTTTATAGGTTGCTAAATAGGTTAGGTAGGAAACTTAGGTTAATCAAAGATTCAAATTTCAATCTCACTTGACCATATACAATCTTACCTTGACCCTAGCCCCATTACAACCTTATGAAAAGCCCTCATGATATTTGTATGCATGCATGAAATAATTGTTAATTGTTAGATGAAAAACAAATCTTAGAAAGCATGATTAGAGGAGAATTGAATGAATCAACCCTATACACTTGAGTGACTAGAGCGGATACACATCCGGTGAGGGTTCGATCGCTCAATTACATGTTTTCACCTATGATCATTTTTTTTCTTGCAAGTTTGTAAAATCTTCTCAATAACTCAATTCAACTGTGGGTTTGACTTGGTTGTTAATACCTTTAGCCCTCATGTTCATATATGTTTTCTTGGGGATTGAATTATTTTGACTAAGTAGATGCATTCACGTAGATAGATTACATATAGGTAGATTGCATATAGATAGTTTGCATTGAATAAAGGTTTCCTTTGTCTCTTTCTTGAGTTTAGCATGAAGACATGCTTAGTTTAAGTGTGGGGAGGTTTGATAAACCCCAATTTTGTGGTCTATCTTGTGTTTAATTTAGGAGATTTTGTCAAATTATCCCACATTTATTCAATAAAATAGCATGATTTTGTAATTCTCCCTAAATTTATGCTTAAGAGTGAAAACATGCTTTTTAGGCCTTAAATTTGTCAATTTTAATTCACTTTTAATTCCACTCGATGCATTGATATGTTTGTTAGTGAATTCAGGATTGAAAGGGCAAGGAATGGATCAAAGAGGTGAGGAGAAAAGCATACAAGATGGGGAATTCATGGAGAAACAAGGATTTGGAGTGTTTAGAGCGACGCGCACGCGTGACAGACGCGAATGCATGAAGAGGAGGTCGTCCAGGCGATGCATACGCGTGACAAGAAAAATCTAGACAACGCGTATGCGTAACCCATGCGTATGCGTCATAATCAGCACGGGACCTCATTAAAGTGAAAACGCTGGGGGTGATTTCTGAGCTTTCCAGGCTCAAATCCAACTCATTTCTGAGGCTATTTGATGCAAAACTCAAGATGGGTCAAGGTGGGAGCAATTAGATTAGGTTAGAGTCATGTTGTAGGTAGTTTTCTAGAGAGAGAAGCTCCCTCTTCTCTCTAGAATTAGGTTAATCTTTCTTAGATTTAGGTTTAAATTCTTATTTTCATCTAGTTTTCTTCATAATTTCTTGTTCTTACATCTTTGATATTCTTAGTTCTCTTGTTAATTTCCCTTTTTATGCCTCTTTTTATGTGATGAACTCTTGTTGGATTTGGATTTTCTTTAATACAATTTATTGGTCTCTTGAGTGTTTAGTATTAATTTCTTGCATTGGGTAGTAGTAAATTTTATTATTCTTGCAATTTTATGATGCTTTCCTTTTATGCCTTCCAAGTGTTTGATAAAATGATTGGTTGGATGTTAGAGTAGTGTTTGAGCATTCTTGGCTTGGAAAGAGAAATTAGGCAATCTTGAGTCATTAATACCCAATTTAGATTGGTGATCTAGAGTTGTTAGTTAATATTGTTTCCATTGACTCTAATCTCTTGCTAATTTAATTAGTAAGTTGATTAGGACTTATGGATTGAGATTAACTAGTCTTATTTGACTTTCTCTCATGTGAAAATAATATTATACCTTCTTCCATTGTTGGAGATGACTAAATAGGATTAGCTCTTGTTACTTATTGTATGATAATTAGTGACTAGGATAGAAAGCCTATATTCTCAATCTTTTCCATGAATGTCTCTCTTTATTAATTGCTTTTCTTAGTTGTTTGCTTTATTTTCTTGCCATTTAATTTCTTGTCCCCTTATTTGCAAACCCCCTTAGATACCATAACCAATAATGTGCATACCTCACTGCAATTCATTTGAGAGACGACCCGAGATCTAATACTCTAGGTATTTTATTGGTTTGCACTTGTGACAAACAAATTAAACTTTGATTGAGTATTACTTGTCGATTGGGAACTATACTTGCAACGAAGTTATTTTCCTCTTACCGAGAAGAAATTCCTAACTGACAGTTTTACTCTTTTAAGAACAAAGCATTCATGAAGCAGAGGAAGAGAGCAAAGCATGGCTAAATGTGTCGTTGGCAACGCCAGGTTACAAGGGCGTCGCCTCAAGGAACACCAATCCCAAAGAAGCAGGGCGTTGGCAATGTCCAATATAGCGGGCACTACTTCAAAAAATGCCAATTATGGATGCATGCAGGTGTTGGCAATGCGTAGTTATACTGGCGTTAGCATGAAACAACACCCATGCATAATGAGGTGGTCTTATCTCTATTTTCTAAATGTATAAATTAACTGTGCATATTTGATATTGAAGTTGATTATATTGGTTCCTGAGTAATAGGAATTTAGAAAAGTATTATTGATTCTCTGAAATAAGAAAAAGATTTATTCTTGAAGCAAAAGAAACAGCAAAAAGAATTGAAAAGTAAAGAAAAGTTAAAAGAAAAATGTCCAAGGCTTTGAGCATCAATGGTTAGGAGGGTCAAAACTGATCTAAAGCTCAAAAGAGTGGTTTTCTCTAACCATATGCTTGTGGTGTGAAAGTGTCAAGTAACTCTTGAGACCGAGCACTTAAAATCATGACTAAATGCTGTTATAGAGTATGCCTAAGGCTTTGAGCACCACTGTCTGAAAATAAAAGCAAGGAAAAGTCGAACCCAAATGGTTCTTTCAGTTAAGTGCTTGTGGTGTTTATATTTCAAGTTAAGCTTGAAGACAAAACACTTAGAGTCATGACTAGGCTCAAAGGTGCGAAGCACCAAAAGAAAATAAAAGCTGTGTTCAAGAATCAATAAGAGCCTAAAGAAGAGAATTAATAAAATCATCCGAGTTCTAGTTCTGAAAGACACCAATATTTCTGAGCTTCAATGGATAGTGAGATGCCAAAGCTATTAAGAAATAGAGTGTTAATAGCTCCATTCAATAATTAGACCTGAGCTTGATTGATAACTCGAATCTTGTGTGTTTTCTCTTCTTTGATCCTATATTGTTTTTTGGTTGCTTGAGGATAAGCAACAATTTAAGTTTGGTGTTGTGATGCGTGAGCATCTTATACCCTTTTTCTAGTTATTTTTGTATTATTTTTAGTTAGATTTTAGTTAATTTTAATTGATTTTAGTGAAAAAATCACATTTGGATGCTACTTTGAGTTTTTCTTGTATTTTTATGGTTTTAGGTGAAATTCAGAGCAGTTTGGAGAAACCTGGAGCAAGAAAGGAAAATGCTAGCAGCCCCCATTTGGGCATTGAACGTCCACCTTTCGTTCAACGCCAGTAGGGGGCAAGAGACCAGAACGCGCTCTCCCTCTCTGGCGTTCAATGCCCAATCCTGGCGCTGAACACAAGCTTGCAGTCCGAGTTACACACTATTGGGCCTCCAAAGTGGATTTAACACTTATTAGTTTTATCTTATTTTATTTTATCTTTGTAATCTTTATTCTAAATAATAACTTTTAGTTTTATCATTTATTATTAGGATAGTATTTAAAGGAAAAGATCAAATAGGTTTAGGATCTTCTTCCTTCCGCACTCTTTCAGAACCCTGTTTTCTCTATAAGTTATGAGCAACTAAACCTCCTGGTTAAGGTTAGAAGCTCTGTTTATTTATATGGATTAAGATTATTACTTTTCTATTTTAATATATATTTGATTCGATTCTAAGGTGTGTTTTCGTTCTTAATCTAATGAAACTGGGTGGAACAGAAGTATGACCCTTTTTCTACATGAGTTCTTGTGATACTCGAGAGAGGTCGCTTGAACTACAGCTTGAGAACACACCTCCTAGATGACTAATCCACAACCTGTTAGGGACAAGGAACATCTATTCAGCCGGGATCTGGGGTGATTAGGGCCTTTGTGGTATAAACTAGCTTTTTGAACTTCACCCTTGAATCCGAATTGGATGACCACGAGAGTGGCATTTGATGAGGATCAGAGGAGATTAATCACTAAGGGATTAGGGTTAATGACTTACAGTTTGCCATAGAATGAATCATTCATTGTTAAAATAATTAGTAAGAGGTTTTAATCTGTAAAGATAAATATCTCCGAGACCTTAACTGCTTTCTTACATTGATTTTGCACCAGACCTTATATTGCTTTTCTTGTTTGTTTGTTTTATGTGTTCTCAACAACAACCATCTTTTATTGTTTGCCTGACTAAGTCCAACAAGATAAGTATTGCTTGCTCAGCCTGACAATCTTCGTGGGATCGACCCTCACTCACTTGAGGTATTAATTGGATGATCCGATGCACTTGCCAGTAAACTTGAGCGAGTTCTAATTTCGCGCACCACCCACCCTTCGCGACCCAGCTGTCCGCGTACACAATTCTCTGCGTACGCAAGTACAAGGGACAATGGCTAATGGCTGTGTATGTGGCCATATTGCCACGTGTGCATCTCTATCTTTTTGGACCATCCTGTGTGTGCGGTCACCTACCGCATACCCAACCTCTTCAGACATAGACTACCATCTGTGTAAATGCTATCCTCATATACGAAAGCAAGGGGCATTCACTAACTGCCGTGTACGCGGCATTAATGATGCGTACATGGGAGTTCAAATTCTGCAGCCCCGTTTTACAAACCCTACTTTTCCCTCTTCGTTCTTTCACTATCACTCCCCTCTTCTACCCATATCTCAAGAACCACCACCAACACCACTTACCCTCGATCCCTCTGTGCCATCGTCTTCGCCACCGCACTACCGCACCGTCTCTCCCTCTATTCCCTCTATCTTCTTCCTTCTTCTCTCTTCTTTTCTGAGCCTTGGTATTCTGCTCATGTGCCAGTGATGAGCGGATATTTATATGCTTTTTGGCATCATTTTCATATAGTTTTTAGCATGTTTTATTTAGTTTTTATTAATTTTTTATAGGTTTTAGTGTTAAATACACATTTTTGGATTCTACTATGAGTTTTTGTGTTTTTGTACAATTTCAGGTATTTACTAGCTGAAATTGCGAAGCTAGAGCAGAAGTCTGATTCAAAGATAGAGAAAGCACTGCAAATGATGTCCGGATCTGACCTCCTTGCACTCAGAAGAAATTTTCTGGTGCTACAGAAGTCTAAATGGAGCTCTCTCAACGGCTATAGAAATTTGATTTCCAGATTTTTCCAGCAATGTATAATAGTCCATACTTTGCTTCGGATTAGAAGGCCCAAAACTGGCATCCAACGCCAACTTCCTACCCCCTTCCAGGCGTCCAGTGCCAAAAGAGTAAAGCCCGGCGTCCAAAAGCTCAGAGAGGACCACCTAGCTAGTGTTCCATGCCCAAGAGACCTCATAGCACGTGGATCTCATCAAATCTCAGTCCAAACACACACCAAGTGGGCCCCAGAAGTGTGTTTTAGCACTAAATAGACTGTTTTACCCTTAGTAGTAATTTGTTTAGTATTTAAGGGATTAGATTCATGTTATACGCACACTTTTTACCATCATTCAGCATATTTTTGTGTATTACTTTTGTAGTTTACTTCAGTATGAGTTGCTAAATCTCCTAGGTTGAGAGAAGGAGCCCTGCTGAGTCCCATGAATTAATAAAAGTATTACTATTTATTCTTCGATCCGTGTTTGATCTGTTTCTAAGATGTATATCCGCTCTTCAACATGGTGAATAGGATGATTGAACAATCAGCTCTATTCATCACACTAAGACGAATGTGTCTGATAAACACCTACGTCTACTTGGGTTCGTATGAATTCGTGACTGGAAAGTACGAGCCAACAACTATGTTTATACATCTCTCAGACGGTTAATCCACGAATTCGTTGGGGACTTCTCGAGACACCAGTTCAGCCAATTTTCGGGGAGATTAGGGTCTCTGTGGTATAGGCTAGAATCCAAAGAAGTAGCGTTCTCTGATCCGAAAGATTTGACCTTGTCTGTGGCACTTTGAGTAGAATTTCCAGGAGAATGAATTGCTAGCGCTTCACCCTTCGTCAGATTGGATGACCACAGCCAATGGCGTTCTAACTGTAGCAAAGGAGATCAAAGACCATGGCCCATGGTGTTGATTACATACAACCTGCCTTAGAAGAGATCACTCACAAGCAGAGAAGACAGTAATACGAGAGTTAATTTAGAAAGGCTAAGCAACTCCAAACCTTAACCCTATTCCTATTAGTATTTTCTACCCCTTTTGCTTTATTTCTTTTGTACATTACTCTTACAACTCCATATATGACTTAAAATCAACAACCTTCTGATCTGCCTGACTAAGACCTGTAAGATAACCATAGCTTGCTTCAAACTACAATCCTCGTGGGATCAACCCTGACTCGCTCAGGTATTACTTGGATGACCCAGTGCACTTGCTGGTACAACAGTACGAAGGTGTGGAGATTCGTGCTACCAAGTTTTTGGCGCTGTTGCGGGGGATTGTTCAGTTTGGACAAACTGACGGATTGTCTTGCTCCCTAGATCAGGTAATTTATTTTATTCTATTTTATTTTAGTCTTTTAATTTTATTTTCTTCTTCTTCAAATTTTCAAAACAGATAAAAAAAAGTTTTTCAAAAATATTTTTCTTTTTTCATTGTTTAATCTTTGTTCTTGGTTTGAGTTTTACATGTTTTTGTTTTTCAATTACAAAAATTTTAAAACTTTTCCAAAGCCCCTTTGCATGCAGTTTATTTTCAAGCATCCTTAGCTTTCTATTTGAGTCTTTTTGTTTTTGTTCTTGGTAATTTTCGAAAACTCTGAGTCCTTTTTCTAAAATTCTTTTAAAATTAGTGTCTTTTTGTTTGAATCTTGTTTTAATTCTTTAAGTTTGGTGTCTTCTTGTTATTTTTCTTTAATTTTTAAAAAATTTATGTTTGGTTTTCTAAAAATTTTAAGTTTGGTGTTCTTTTTATGTTCTTGTGTTCTTTAAAGTTTTTAAGTCTTGTTCTTTGTGTTATTGTTAAACTTCAAAGGGTTCTTGAGTCTTTTATATGTTATGATCTTAAAATTTTTAAGTTTGGTGTTCATTTATGTTTTCCTCCAAAATTTTCGAAAATTAGGGGCACTAGATCTAAAAATTTTAAATCTTGCTTCTTTTACTTGTTTTTTTCTCTCCTCATTAAGTCAAAAATAAAAATATCTCTTCTAGTTTTATTTTTTTATTAATTTTCGAAATTCTAACAAAAAAATTCAGATTTTAATTTTTAAATTTTTATCTTATCTTATCTTAGCTTTCAAATTTTCAAAAATAAAATCTTTTCAAAATAAAAAAATCATATGTTTTTTCAAAATCTTATCTTATTTCAAAATTCAAATTTGAAACTTCAAAATTCAATTTTTCAAAATTCAAAATTTAAATTTCAAATTTCAAATTTTAAAAAATTAAATCTTTTCAAAAATTTCAAAATCTTTTTCAAATTTCTATCTTATCCTATTTTAATTTCAAAAATTCAAAATTTAAAATTTTAAAATTTAAAATTCAAATTTCAAAATTCAAATTTCAATTTTCAATTTTTAAGAATTCAAAATTCACTTTTCAATATTAAATCTTTTTTCAAATTTCAAAATCTTATCTTTTTAAATTCTTTTTCAAATCTTTTTAATTTCCTATCTTATCTTTTCTAATCTTAAATTTTAAAATTCAATCTTTTCAAATCTTTTTAAATTTCTCATCTTATCTTTTCTTATCTTTTTCTAATTTCAAATTTCAATTTCAAATTTCTTCTTATCTTATCTTTTATCTTATTTTAAATTCAAATCTTTTCTTAACCACTTCTCTTCTCTCTTTTCTTTTTCAAAACTTTCTAATTAACTCTTCTCTCTCAATTTTTGAAAATTACTTCTTCTATTTCTCTTCCCTCTTTTTCGAAAATCAACATTTAATTTTCAATTCTTTTTAAATTATTATCTTAATTTTTTAAAACAATTAATAAATAAAATAAAAACAAAAATATTTTAATTCTTATTCCTCTATTCTACATCTAGTTCTTCTTCTATTCCTATTTCTTCTTCCTTTTCTTCTATCTTCCTTCACTCTGAACCCAAGTAGGAATGAAGAGTTCAGAAGAACTCTGGGATCTTATGCAAATCCTACTGCTGACTTCTATGGAAGAAGTATTAGCATACTTGAAATCAGAGCAAGTAGCTTTGAATTAAACCCTCAACTCATTACCATAGTGCAGCAAACCTGCCAGTTTTCTGGACATCCACAAGAAGAACCTACAGAATTCTTAGCAGATTTCTTAAAAATTGGTGACACTGTGCACCATGAGGGAGTAGACCAAGATGTCTACAGATTATTGCTTTTTCCTTTTGCTGTAAAGATCAAGCAAAGAGGCGGTTGGATAACCAGTCCAGATCTAGATTGAAAACTTAGACACAGTTAGTAGACAAATTTTTAAACCTTTACTTTCCCCCAAGGAAGATGACTCAGTTGAGACTAGACATCCAAGGTTTCAAACAAAGAGATAGTGAATCTTTTTATGATGATTGGGGAAGGTATAAGAGGATGCTAAAGAAATGTCCCACTGAAATATTTTCAGAATGGGTACAATTAGACATCTTCTATTATGAACTTTTAGACATGGCTAAAATGTCTTTAGACCACTCTGCTGGTGGTTCTATACACATGAGAAAGACCATTGGAGAGACTCAAGAGCTTATCGAGATAGTTGCCACTAATCAGCATCTGTACTCAGCCACTGAGACCTCCATAAAAGGAGAGGTTAAGGCAATATCTACTGAACCTAACCCTCCAGAGCAAGATAGCCCATTGACTCAATAACTACATGCCCTTGCCCAGCAAATACTGAAATTACAAGAGACTTTGCAAGAAACTCAGGCTTCTAACAAAAATGTAGAAGCCCAGTTGAGTCAAACAAGGCAGCAGTTATCTAAGCAGATAACAAATGAATGCCAGGCTATTCAACTGAGGAGTGAGAAAACCTTAAGCACCCAACCTCATCACAATAAGGATGAAAAGCCCATGGAGGATAACCAGGTCTCTGCACAAGATGATTCTGGGTATTCAAACGCCCAAAGAGGTATCACTCTTGGCGTGGAATGCTAGGAAAGGGCAGAGACTGGGCATTCAAATGCCCAGAAAGGTATCCCTCTTGGCGTTGAACGTCAGGAAAGGGCAGAGATTGGGTGTTCAAATGCCCAAGGAGGCAGCAACATGGGTGTTGAACACCCAAGCAAGGGAGGTCAGTCACCCACTGATAACAACCCTCCTACGTAAGCCAGTAACCCCCCTTCCAATACATATGGCTTTTGGCCTCCGTCAACCAAGATTGATGAATATAAGGCTAAGATGCCATTTCCTCAGAAACTCTATCAAGAGAAAAGGGATAAACAGTTTGCCTGCTTTGCAGAGCATCTCAAAACATTAGAGATCAAGATCCCTTTTGAAGAAGCTATTGAATAGATACCTTTTTATGCTAAGTTCATGAAGGACATTTTGATTCAAAAGAAGGATTGGATAAAGACAAAGACAGTAGCTCTTACTAAGGAGTGCATTGCAGTCATTCAAAGGAACCTTCCTCAGAAACTGCAGAGATACCCTAACACTCTTCTCAGAGATACAGAAGTGAATCCTAAAGAAGAGTGTCTGACTCTCACAGAAAGCCTGATGCTCTCTGGGAAGGAGACCTTGAAAAAAGGTGAGAAAATAGTCTTCACCAAAGAGGCCGAACCTCAGGAGTTTGCTACTGAGGGACTGAAGACAATTACGGACCAGAAGGATCCTGAGACTGCCATTGAGCATGCCCCTATAGAAGAGAAGGAACCTTAAGTTGATTCTTCTCTAGGCGTGCAAGAGAGGCCTGTGATGATCACATAGCTCACCCCCTGCAGAGGTGAAAGAACCTCAAGAGCTACATTTCCTAGGCGTGCAGAAAGAACTGACAGATGAGCAGTTGGCTTATTTTCCAGCAGACCTTAAGGAGCTGCAAGTCAATATCTCTTTTACAGAGGTATTGGGAAAAAGGACTGACGTGAGCGGAAATTGGCAGATTAAGAATTAATTAGAAAAATGGCGTTGCGAGTACAGTTCTTAACCGGCAAAAATCCACTCGTCAATTTAGAAAAGGGTTGTCACAAATTTTAGAAATAAAATACTGGGAGTATGAGTCCCAGGTTGTCTCCCAACGAGTTGCAGAAAGATGTGCTATTTTATCAATCAGAGGTTTTCAAAAGAGGTTTTGAATTTGATGAACAGAAAATTAAATCAGAGAATTTATATGATTTAAATAAAATCTTGACCGGGAGAAGATTAATTGGAAGTTCTATCCTTGTTAGAATTTTATCAAGAGTAATTAATAATTAGTCATTGTTTACATTTAGTTAACCCTCAACGAATAAAGGAAAGTCAAATTAAAAGTCAACTTCTATTCACAAGTCGTAATCCTCTTTCTTGGGAAGGATTAGAGTTAGTGACTAACAAGCCAACCAACAATGAACCAATTACAATTGAACTCTTGAGTATTCTAACTCAAGGTTCTCCTTTTAATCATCTCCCAATCAAGTTGGGGGACTACTCCATGATCATAATTGTAGACTTCACAAAATCAATGGGAGAAATAAGAGAATACATAATAAATAATAATGAAAGAGATTAATTAAAAGTAGAAATAGTCTTGTATTAATAAACTATGAAAAATAATCCAATGTCAACTCTGGACAAATTAAGAATATGGAAGAGTAAATGAAAAAGTAAATAACAAACTATGATGACCAGTACCGGAGGTAGACTCTTCTCAAAAGCTAAAGCCAAAATTCTTCAAAATCCTAATTTATGAATGTTCAAGTGAGAAACCTAGGGGAGGAGTAAATTCAGATCTAAAAACTTGAAATGGTGTGGAATGAATTGTTCCTCTATCTCTGCATGTTCCCTGGCTCTAATCTGTGTTTGTGGGCCAAAAACTAGGTTGAAATGCGGCCCAGAATCTCTACCAGCGACTTTTGTAATTCTGCAGATCGCACACGTCACGCAGCCGCGTCGTCCACGCGATCGCGTCACTCAGCGTTTTTTGTACCACGCGTGCGTGTCGTCCACGCATTCGCGTCGTTCGTGTAGCTTCCAATCCGCGTGGTCGCGTCAGACACGCGAACGCGTCACTCTGATTTCTTCCATTTCACGTGGTCACGTGAGCCATGCGACCGCGTGACTTCTTACTGGTCATCTCTTCAATTCCTTGTGTTCCTTCCATTTTTGCACGCTTCCTCTTCATTCCTTACGCCATCCTTGCCCTATAAAGCCTGAAACACTTAACACACAGATCACGGCATCGAATGGTACGAAGGAAAATAAAAATATACAACTAAAAGGTCTTTAGAAAGCAAGTTTTCAATCATAGAATATTTTTAGGAAGGAATTATAAATACATGCAAATCATATGAATAAGTGGGTGAAGACCTGATAAAACCACACAATTAAACACAATATGAATCACAAAATAGTGGTTTATCAACCTTCCCATACTTAAACATTAGCATGTCCTCATGCTAAGTTGAAAGAGATAAATATGAATGAATAGGAACATGTAAGACTCATGCAATGCAACCTATATACATATGAATGCAACTATATGATTTTGTCTACATGATTAAAAATAGATAAGTTCTTTAAGAAAAAACATGGGGCAGATTTCACTAATTCAATTTATATTGTAAAAGCAGATAAATTTGTAAGAAGATAGCTCGTGAAAGCAGGGAATACAGGACTGAGCATTGAACCCTTACTATTGGTGCGTGTGCACTCTAATCATCTCTAGTATATGGGGTAATCACTCTATCCTTCTCTAATCATGCCTTTCGAAAATTTTGTTTTTCACCTAACTAATCAACAATTTTAAAATGCCCATGCAAACATCATGAGGTCTTTTCGTGGTTGTAATGGGGCTAAGGTAAGGGTGAGGATACACATATAGCTAAGTGAGCTTATACATTGAATCTTTAATTAACCTAAGCTCTCACCTAACATACATATATTCTATATAATTTTAACATTCATCTTAGCTACCCAAAATCTCCTTTTCACATTCCATATTCATGCATCAACCTTTATTTTAATTTTATCACATGTGCATTGATTATTAAACTCTGACTTATCATTGGGGTGATTTTGTCCCCTTATTTACTAACATAAAGAATTTTTTTTGTATAGCTTATCAATGCACATAGATTTGTAATGTTCTTTTATGGTTTCACATGAATAGGTACCTGACGAACGGATTTTTGACGGCTTAGAATTTCACAAATGAATTCTCGTTGCAAGTATAGTTTTTAAACCAACAATAATCCTTTCATACAAAAGATTGTTTGTCACAAGTAACAAACCCCTAAAATTAATAACCGAAGTATTCAAACCTCGGGTCGTTCTCCCTAGGAATTGTAATAAAGTGTCTTGTTATTGGTTATGAGTTATTTTGGGGTTTTGGATAAGAAGCATGAAAAGTAAATGGCAATGAAAATAAACTAACATCCATAAAAGGCTCTTGGCAAGGTATGAAAATTAGAAGTCCTATCCTAGTTATCCTTCTCAATTGTGATGAGAATTGTTCATTGCTACCACTTAGTTAACCCTTACTAAATAAAGGAAAGTCAAGTGGATGAATTGACTTGAGCCATAAGTCCTAGCCAACTCCCAAGGAAAGACTAGCTTTAGTGTACTCCAAACCAATTAGCAATCTCTCCAATTACCAATCAACAAAGGAATTAGATAACTCAAGTGTCACTAATTACTCTACCTAGGCCAAGAGGAACAAAATCTAACTAATAGCTATAAGAGGCATTTCAACAAACACATAAGAGGCAATAAAAGTAAACAACATAAATTGCAAGAATTAAAGAGAGATCTAACTACAAATGCAAGAGATCAACAATAGAAAAGCAAAGAAGAACAATTATTATGAATTACCTCTTATTGAGTTGAAAGAAAATGGAAGGAACAATAGTAGATCTACAACAAAGTATAAGAACAACATAAAGGAAATTACAATAAAAGAATGGAAGAAGAATGAATGTAACAACAAGGCATTGAGATGTAGAAGTAGAAGAAAGCAAAGATTAAAACCTAGATCTAAGAACTAATCCTAATCCTATTCCTAATTCTAGAGAGAAGTGAGGGCCTCTCTCTCTAGAAACTAATTCTAACTACTAAAGAGATCAACAATAGAAAAGCAAAGAAGAACAATTATTATGAATTACCTCTTATTGAGTTGAAAGAAAATGGAAGGAACAATACTAGATCTACAACAAAGTATAAGAACAACATAAAGGAAATTACAATAAAGAAATTGAAGAAGATGAATGTAACAACAAAGAATTGAAAGGTAGAAGTAGAAGAAAGCAAAGATTAAAACCTAGATCTAAGAACTAAGCCTAATCCTAATCCTAATTCTAGAGAGAAGTGAGAGCTTCTCTCTCTAGAAACTAGTTCTAACTACTTCTAAAACTCAACTATGACTAATGGTAACTAACATATGGTAAAGTATGTTCATTCCCCCTTCAATCCTTGGCTTAAATAGCATTAGAAATGAGTTGGATTGGGCCCACAAGGCTTGTAAATTCGCTAGCCACGAGTTTGCATAAAGTGATCACGTGCACCAACGGCACGTGCGCGTACTTTGCGCGTGCGCGCCACCATACGTGTAGCAACTATGGTAAATCTTATATCGTTTTGAAGCCCCGGATGTTAGCTTTCTAACCCAACTAGAACCGCATCATTTGGACCTCTGTAGCTCAAGTTATGGTCATTTAAGTGCGAAGAGGTCGGCTTGACAGCTTTCCAGTTCTTTCATTTCTTCATGAGTTCTCCAACTTTTCATGCTTCTTTCTTCATTCCCTTGATCCAATCTTTGCCTCCTAAATCTTAAATCACTTAACAAACATATCAAGGTATCTAATGGAATCAAGGAGAATTAGATTTAGCTATTTTGAGTCCTAAAAAGCATGTTTTCACTCTTGAGCACAATTAAAGGAGAATATACAAAACCATGCTATTTCAATGGATAAATGTGGGTAAAAGGTCATAAAATCTCTTAAAATCAATACAAGATAAACCATCAAAATGGGGTTTGTCAGTACCCAATTTCCCTTTATTTCATCATGACATATTCTCCTATTACCCTTTATTCCCACAATTTTTCCATACTTAGTTAACACACATTCTATCTTAAGCTAACCAAAGATTCAATTGGGATTTTTTATTATTTTTCTGCTTAAGGCTAGTAATGTGGTAAAATATAGAATAAATGAGATTAACAATGGCTCAAAGTGGTTAACAAAGGTAATTAAAAGGGTTGGCTTATTTGGGATATGTGAGCTAAACAAACAATGGCCTCAATCATATGCATGCGCATAACACATTAACATTGGACATATAGGATAAAACAAAATTCAGATTACAATCATAGAGAAGAAAACACATGAGAAAATAGTGTTTATGGTTAAATAGTGTAACCATGTATTTAGGCTTAAAGTCTCACGGGTTGTGTGTTCTTTTAGCTCAAAAATCCTATTCCAATTTCAAGTTCAAACAAATTTAACATAAATGTTTTGATTTAAATTAGTGAAATTTTCAAAAAAATATATGATCTTAAAAGAAACTTATTATCTTTTCATTCAGGTAGAACATGCATGCAATTAATCTATCAATATGCAATCTATCCTATTCTAAAGAAAAAGAAGTTGGTGTTAGGGGAAAGAATTACCTCTGAAAGTCAGGTACTGACCGACCTCCCCACACTTAAGGCTTTGCACCGTCCTCGGTGCCATCTGTTAGGAACAAGGGTGGCCTGGTGGCAGTATCTCCACAGTCGGGACTGTCATGGCCCCCTGTGCTGGTAAAGGAAGTGGAGTCTGGAGTGCCTGGGTCCTCGTCAGGCCTGTGGTTGCCTGTGAGTAGCTCCTTGAGGTATTTGAATCGGCGGTGGTTGTGGCACTCTCGTAGCTTTGCTTTCTGGTCTTGTTGGTCCAACCTCTTCAGTATTTAATGCAGTAGCTGACTAGTAGATGGTGGAATGTCTGCAGCATCTTCTGTGGACTGGCTGGTAGTGGCAAGTGGTGGCCTGAGATATCTCCCGTTAGGGACGTACTGATCATCCCGCGGAAGTATGACTTTGGTATCCCCAGCTTTGTAGGAGACTCCGGCTGCTGAGTGATAAACCCCATATTTAGGGTTCATCTTGTATTGATTTTATGGGATTTTAATACCTTTTACCCACATTTATTCAATGAAATAGCATGATTTTGTATATTCTCCTTTAATTATGCTTAAGAGTGAAAACATGCTTTTTAGGTCTTAACATAGCTAAATGTAATTTACCTTGATTCCATTAGATGCCTTGATATGTTTGTTAAGTGATTTCAGATTTAGGAGGCAAAGATTGGATCAAGGGAATGGAGGAAAAGCACGAAAAGTTGGAGAACCCATGAAGAAATGAAGGAATCGCAAAAGCTGTCAAGCCGACCTCTTCGTACTTAATTGACCATAACTTTAGCTACAGAGGTCCAAATGATGCGGTTCTAGTTGGGTTGGAAAGCTAACATCCGGGGCTTCGAAATGATATAAGATTTGCCATAGTTTCTATACCTATAAGGACGCGTACACGCACTGTACGCGTATGCGCCGTTGGTGCACGTGATTTACTTCATGCAAACTCGTGGCTAGCGAATTCACAAGCCTTGTGGGCCCAATCCAACTCATTTCTGATCCTATTTAAGCCAAAGATTGAAGAGGGATGGACAAGTTAGTTACCATTAGTCATAGTTTAGTTTTAGAAGTAGTTTCTAGAGAGAGAAGCTCTCACTTCTCTCTAGGATTAGGATAGGATTAAGTTTAGTTCTTAGATCTAGATTTTAATTCATCTTCTTCTACTTCTATCTTCTCAATTCCTTGTTGTTACATTCATTCTTCTTCCATTCTTTTGTTGTAATTTCCTTTATGTTGTTCTTGTGTTTTGTTGTAGATCTACTTTTGTTTCTTCTACTCTATTTCAATTCAATCAAGGTAATTCATAATAAATGTGTTTCTTTTGATTGTTGTTGTTAATTCCTTTCAATAATTGTTGTTAGATTTCATTCTTGTTGTCAATTTACTATGCTTTTCTTTTGTGCCTTCCAAGTAAATTGAATTATTGGAGAGTTAGGACTTATGGACTAGGATTGATATAGCTCATTTGACTTTCCTTTACTACTAGTTAGAGGATGATTTAATGAGATTAATCATTGCCAATTCTCATATTGTGGTTAGTGATTAGGATAGAGATCCTTGACCACCAACCCTTGCCAAGACCTTTTTAGGCCTTAGTTTACTTTCTTGCCATTTATCTTTCATGTTTCTTATTAAAACCCCAAAAATAACTCACAACCAATAACAAAACACTTTATTACAATTCCTAGGGAGCACGACCCGAGGTTTGAATACTTCGGTTATTAATTTTAGGGGTTTGTTACTTGTGACAAACAATCTTTTGTATGAAAGGATTATTGTTGGTTTAGAAACTATACTTGCAACGAGAATTCATTTGTGAAATTCTAAACCGTAAAAAATCCAATCATCAAAATGGCGCCGTTGCCGAGGAATTGCAATAGTGTTGTGTTATTGGTTATTGTATATATGTGAATATTGTGAATATGTTTGCTTTTTGCTTCTTTGTTAGTGTTTAGTTTGTTCTCTTTATTTGTTCCTATTTTTTTTTTTGCCCTCTCTTACTATCATGAATTCTCACTTTGGCTATGAGTGTGATTACAACTATGTTGTAGGAAATGAGAATTTCAATGAGAATATGTATCAAGAATGGGATAATCAAAGGTGGGAGGAGCCATATGCATATGATCAATCTTCATGGCAACAACCTCCACCAATGCACTATGAAGAAGAGCCATTCTATGATACATTTTTGATGCATATCAATCCAATGGCTATGGTGAATCTACTTGTGACTTTCAAGAACCACCACCATATGCCTATGATCCATACCCTCAACATAATTCTCAACCATATTCACAAGCCCCTTCTTACCAACCACCTTCATATGACCCTAATCCATATCCATCACACCAACCAACTTTTGAGCCATATGAGCCATATATGGAACCACCACAATATCAACCCTTTCAAGAGCCAACTCTATACCATGACCAAGATGAACCACCTCCGTTATATGAAAATTTCCAACCACAAGATGACTACTACTTTCCACCACAACCTCCCATGGAAGAATATTCATGTCCATTGATCCAAGAGCAATATGATCCTAATCATGATATCCAAGCGGAATAAGAGTCAAGGGATCGTCTCAAGGAAGTATTTGATCAATTTCAAGCAACCATGGAGCATGTTGTGCAACAAGTGGAAAAAGTGGAGAATGTTGAACCACCTTCCTATTATGAACCCTTTCCCCAAAATGATGAACCCTTTCATCCACCCCAACCTCTAATGGATGAAACCCTTGGTGTTCTTCTTCAAGGACAAGAAGAGATGACAAGGGATTTGCAACAATTTATGACCGCCTTGGATGAGGTGGTAAACCGGCTAGCATCCCAACTTTTGGACACTCAAGGAACTCCCATGGATACATGTGGAGAATCTAAGGAAGAGCATAGCATGAAGGAGAGATTGGAAACTCCAGTGGAAAAGGAGGAAGGCTACTTTGTGTTAGAACAATTGGAGGAACCTATGACCATTGAAGAAGAGGAAGAAGTGGTTGAAGACTTAGGAGATGCGGAACCCCCTTGGGAACCTAGAGTTGAAGAAAACCCCTCCAAGAAGATTGAAGTTAATGTTGAGGAAGAATGTGCACAACCTCCTAGGTATATCCCATATGAAGACTTGGAAGGAGTGGCACAAGAATTGAGTTCCCTTGGCGATGAAGATCAAGCATCGAATCCTAGTGGTGGTGAATCCTTTGAAATTGAAGAACCTTCTCTTGATGAGATAGAAAGCGATGTGGAGATAGATTTCTCTCAACCTCCCATTTATGACTTAAGTGATGGAGAAGAGTTAGATGAAGTTGATGAACAAAGGATAGAGAATGAAGAAGTTTATGAAGAGGTGGAGATTGACAAGGAAGCAAACAAGGGAGTAGCGCTTGCAAGCACATTGGAGATACCTCTCCCCAAGCCACCGCCATCTATCCTCTCATTCAAGTGGGTAAATTCCTTATACTTAAGCTTTGTTATTCCCCTTGAATATGGTTTTCTTGAGACGGATGGTCAACTTAGAAAAATTAGTGGCTTTAAGAGTAAAAAGGAGATGGTTAGTGGTTGGAAGCATCATTCTAGGTTCATTATAGTCACATGTTCAAAGCTTAGTAGCAAGAGTTGGTATAGAACTAGATTGCTTGGGTCTAGGATGATGTTTGGTCATTTTTTTGAGAATTCACTTTGCTCACTACCCACATGGATTAATGGAAATCAACTTCAAGACGGGTGTGAAAATAAAGTGTGGGATCCCGGATTAGAAAAAGAGGACCAACTTTGGGAGCCCCAAGATTGTGAAGAACTCTATCAAGACTTGGCTCAATCCATGAAGAATCTTGGGGCACAATGGAGAACCAAGCATTGGTGGAAGTTCCAAGATGAATACAAGCACAAGCCACCTTGATGAGGAGCTCCCCATAAGTCCAACTTAAGGACAATAAATAAAAGTGCTAGGTGGGAGACACCCCACCATGGTAAAATCTTTTCATTTTCTCTTTTGTACATATTGGTAGAATTAGTTTAATTTCATGTTCTGTTTAGATAGTTGAGTTTAATTGGTTGTTTAGTATGTTAAATAAGGGTTTATGGTGTTTTGGTAGCTGTTTGGAGGTTTCGAATACTTAGATTGGTGCAAAAACATAGCAAAACCTTTTGAAAAACAGAGCACCATCCATGCGTACGCGCACTACGTGTGTACGCACACTTCAAGCATTCTCGACCGCTTACGCGCACACGTACATGGCACGAGCGCGTAGATGAAGAAGTTCCACTCCCAGCCAACAAACCCGGAAGTTAGGCCTTCACTGTGCGAATGTTGAGCCCCAGGCCCAACACCATCTGCGCGTACGCACACCTGGTGCGTACGCGCACCTGGCGCGTACGCACCCATCATGCTGAATTTGCAATGCACGCGCAAGCGCACATGCCGCGCGCGCGTCGATTAGGCCACCTGCACCCCTGGTACTTTTACCAGAGAGTTGTGCGAACTCTGGGCCAACATTGAGCCGCCGACCTGACTAGCCACCCACGCAGACGCGCACTGTACGCGTCCGCGTTTCCCTCTCTGTTCCACCACCCGCGCGCGTGCGCCATGCGTGCGTATGCGCGGATGCCCTTCCTACACCACATTTCTTTTCTTCTCCTCTTTCCAATTCTTTCCTTCCACTCTCTTCTTCCCTCCTCCTACCCCTCATCCAACACTTCCAAACACCATTGATAACCATTTATTTTAGTTAGTTATTAGTTAGTTAGTTAGTTAATCAGTTAGTTAGTTAGTTTTAGTTAGTTTTCATTCTATTTTTTCTTTTTCATTATAAGTGTTGGATTGTTATTCTTGTTTACCATTACTTGCTGCTGAGTATTAAAAAGGGATGTTATCTTAACATCATTATGTCTATAATCTTTGTTGGACTCTATTATTGAGGTTATATTTTGCTACTTGATTTTGAGTTTTTCATGCTTACTTTTTAAGAATACCAAGTGATGAGAATTGCCTTCGAGCTTGTAACTCTTTTTGAATTGCATGATTTGGCCACCATGTGATTTGAGCCTTATTTTGTAATTAGGCAACTTCTTGATGGATGATGTTGTGCATTTACCTTAGTGCATTGTATTTCATGATCATATGCATCCAAATGTTTTAGCTTGAATGCTTCCATGCTTCTTTAATGCTTCTTTTACCTTACAAGTTTACTTAAAGCATCCCAAGCACACTAGAATAAGTGAAATGCATGCTTCTTTTGTGACATAACTTTTATGCTAATGTGTGTTCTAAACTGCGCAATTTAGAACTCACACACACACACTTATTTGTCATTTATGTCACACTAATTCACTCACTCAATTCTAGTAATTTACCTCATTCCAACAATGTATACTTCCTTGCTTTTACATCTTCTCATCTTATGGTGTTATATTTTTGTTTTTTTATGATGGATGCACCACAAGCAATAACGGAAGCAAGACTAAGAACACGCAGCATCGGTTGATCTACCAGCTGAAGCTAGCAATCCGGAGAGTCGCCGTACCCCCTTGCTCATCTTTGAGTGCACCGAGGACGGTGCAAACTTTTAAGTGTGGGGAGGTCGTCTGACCGATCGGCGATTTTGGGTGACAAGTTTCTAAATTCAACACTTTTGCATTTCATATTTTTTAGGTCTCTTAGGATTTTTGTTTCATTTTCTTATTTTTTGCATACATATACACAATAAGCTTAGTCAAAATAACGAAATTTTTCAAGGAATTCTATCTATAGGGCACCAATTGATTTGAGTGAAAACTTTTCATAAAACTTGCTTGAATCATATATATATTGTGGAACATGAATTTTTGAGCTAAGAACACAAGCAAGTGAGATTTGAGCCTAATGATGTGGTTACATCTTATAACCACTTATTTTCCTTCTTGTGTGCATTATTCTCTTTCTATGATTGTAATATTTGATTTGTTTGATTCTTTATGTCTATTATTTTGTGTATACATGCATTTATATGATTGAGGCCATCATTTCATTTAGCTTACTTACCCAAATAGCCTACCTTGTATCTTCCATTGTTAGCCAATTTGCGCCTACGATTAACCCACTTGTTCTTAATTTAGCACATTACAAGCCTAAAGTGAAAAACAATACAAGTCCTTAATTTGGATCTTTAATTAGCTTAGGCTAGTGTGTGTGAGTATCATTCAAGTCTGGGAACCTTGGGACATTGGGTGAATAAAAGGGTAGTTTTGTATTATTATTGAAAATATTGGGAATTGGGTACATGCTCATGTATTGATCAAATGTAAAACCTTATGCATTGATGCTCTTGTATATAAAAAAAATTGAGAAGAACAAAAGAAAAAAAACAAAAAAAAAAGAAAAAAATAAAATAAATAGAAAAAAGAAAGAAAAAAAAGAAGAAAAAGAAAAGAATAAAAAGGGGACAAAATGCCCCAAAGTAAAGTCCAATAAGGGTCAATGCATAAGTGTTGTGAAATGAAAAGGAAATACATGAGTATGTGAAAAAGTGAGTAGAATGCGTAGTTAGGTTAGAACTTAATTGTATAGGATGTCATAGGCTAGGTGGGAAGTTTAAGCTTATCAAAGATTCAAATTTCAAGGTTACTTGACCAAATATGCAACGTTACCTTGACCCTAGCCCCATTACAACCAAAGAAAAGACCTCATGATACTTGTATGCATGCATGAAATATATGTCGATTGTTAGAAGCAAAATAAATCTTGGAAAGCATGATTAGGAGAGTATTGAGAGAATCAACCCTAAACACTTGAGCGAATAGAGTGCAAACACTATCGGTGAGGGTTCGATTGCTCAATTACATGTTTCCACCTACAATCATCACTCTTCATGCAAGTTTGTAAAAATATTTAATA